>NW_016187139.1:0-4448 GCF_001687245.7 Rhagoletis zephyria | reverse complement strand
CGCACGAGAGCGTCGTCGTTTGGCATGCCTTGTAACGCGTGATTTTGATTTGAAGTTCCAGAACTGCACGACACAGTAGCGGCATAACTGTAGAAAAAAAGTAAAAAATATATATGTATGTATGTATATTTTAGTTTATTAAAAGGAAATAGTGTACCGTTTAGTGGAAAGTTTGTCGGATCAAGCAGCAAAGTGTATCCATTTGAAAACATTTTTAGCTTTCCACAACGCGAAAATGAAAGACTTAAGTAGCGAACCTGGATTTCATGCAATCAAGTGCTTGTTGGTGGCTGTCGTCAGGGTTGCTAAAATATTTTTATTTTCGTACCACGCGTAGGCAAATTGAAAAATGCTTACTTTTACTTACAAATGGAAATTTCTATATAGAGTACGCTAAATTCATACTTGTAAGCTACTTTTTTGTATGAATTTGAATAGGAAATTTTTTATTGCAATTTCGGTGTGATAAAAATTTAAGTTATGATTTTGTTGTGTTACTGGTTCATTCGTGTTATGGAAAAAATTGCGGCCAAAATCGTCGTTTAAAAACTTCCGTATTTGTGTATAGTTCTGTTCAGTTTGATTTGTTTCACTTCTCACTTTGAAATTAAACTTTGTAATAAAAATAAATGTGGTGCTGAGGAAATAAATGATAACGACGAAGACAAAAAAGGGATGGCAAAAGTGAAGATAAAGACGAAAATGGAGACAATAAGATATACATAAGAATTAGGGTAACGAAAGGGTAAGAACATGTATTAAAATTTTTCGATAGGAATCAAAGTAAATTTAGTTATCGAATGTTATCAAGTTACCGAAATTTATCGAATCATCGAAATTTATAGATATCGAAATTTATCAAGTTATGCATGTTATTGAGTTATCGCAACGTATTATTCATATTGATCAATGTTTATTGCGTTGTCGAAATTTACGGATAGTTATCGAGCTATAAAAATGTATGGGATTATCGAAATGTGCCAAGTAAATGAAATTCATCATGTTATCGCTATTTATTGAAATATCGTTATTTATAAAGTTACCGACATTTGTCAAGTTACTGTAATGCACCGAATTCTTTGAAATTATTGAGTTATCGATATTTATTGATTAACTGAAATTATGGGATTTATCGAATCGAAGTTTTTGGCATAATATAACGTGCTATCGAAATTTCAAGGTGATATGAGTTTATCGAGTTATCACTGCTTATCGAATTTTATCGTATCACCAGAGTGTAACGAGTTATCAAAGTTTGCCGATAGCTTTCGAATAATATGGAGATATCAAAACTAATCGAGTTATCGAAATTTATAGACGTATCCAAAGTTTATCGAGTAATCGAAATTTATCGAGCTCTCGAAACAAACAGTTATCGAAATTAGTCGATCTACCAAGTTTTGTTGAGATATCGGATTGTAAAGTTTTTGAAATTCAACGCATTATCGATATGTATAAAATAATCCAAATTAATAGACATGCTGGAATGTATGGGGTCAACTCCAAGTCCTGCCAAAGGCATTCAAAAATGTTACAAATTTTAGTAGTCACGTCTTAGTTCAAAGGCAGAAAATTTTTCGGTAATTTTAAACGACGTGTTAAGTTAGAAAACCCCTCAAAGTGCCTTAAAAAACTAGAAAAACCGGCGAATTTCGGTAGTAAATGGCGCTCTTAGTACACATAATTATGCGAGCATTTATGACTAAAAAGAAAGCGTGCACACTCATAATATGATACATTGAAAATAAGCTATTTAATTATATTTTATTTAATTAAGAATTTTTTCCTACATATATATAGTATATTTCGAGTTAATTTAAGCAAAAAAATTAATCTAACACTTATTTTTTCTCTCCCAGCGATAAGTGTCCGTGACCAACGGCAACGGAAATTATATGCAAATAACCCTTTCCCACTGAGCAAGAGCACACATCTAAAAAAAAATAAATCACCTGATATCTGTTGTGGGTTATTTTTTCTCTTAAACAGTAAGAGTTATTTAAAGTAGAGAGGGTTATTGTAGAGCTCTGCTGGAAATACTGCAACGCTTTTCTGGACGACTCTCATTTGCGTTCATTTCGTCATTGTGGTTTTTTTGTTAACCCTTCTTTTGCGCAAAATAAATGCAGTAAGTATCATGAATGATGGCTACAGCCTGGCAAACAAAAATAAAAAATACATAATAGTGAAATCAAAACATGCATAGGATGCAATAGGTGTTACAATTGCGAGAATACAGTATCAGCACCTTAGTGTAGAAGCTGCACGAAGACCCAGTCCAAGTAAGTATGTATAATAAGAAGGCGTGACTTTGAAGAACAATGCGATTCGACTAGAGAGAATTTTTAACTTAAAACGTTTGCAAGGTGCTTTCATTAATAATAAGTAAATATGAAATTTGAGCTTGATTAATACATTTTTAAAAATTTTACAGCACATAAACAAAAAAAAAAAATTAATTTAATAGTTTTCCAAATATCTCGAGAACCGGGCGAGGAAAAAATTAAAAAAATTACACATATACACATCAAAATTCTCTATGAAAAGAAATATTTAAAATTTTTTTTCTTGAAAAATTTTTTATATAAAAATTTTTTGATAAAAAAATTTGGTTTTGAAAATATGCCATCCCAAAAAAAAAAAATTAAAAAAAAATCACAATGGTAGCACTGAGTATTGCACAATATTTAAGTATAGTATTATGGGGTATATATATAGGAAGACATCCGGACACGATTTTACACAAGCTTGCAAACAAACATAAAATATGAAATTATTGGGCCTATTTAGACCCAGTAGGTAATTATTGACATCAAGGCTGTAAAACTAATCTTTTATTCTACCAACAGTGAGTAATCGGCACAATTTTCGAGTGTTATGTTCATAAGCCATTGCCATAAGAAGTCGCGGAGTTAAAAATACATGTTTTTTAAATGAGGTGCAAATAATTTTTCTGAGATTCTTAACAAAACAAAAAAAAATTGCCTTCTTGTATACATATTTGTTTGCATATAATTGCATCCGAAAGATTATCCGATAAAGTGATATTTTAAATGATACTCAACTTAATCACCTCCATTTGGTAACTGATTTTATGAGCAGCATCTAATTGGTAGCATCTTGTGAATTAGTGATCATTACTCGTATACCCGTCAACAATTGAATAACGTTGTTACAGCGATGATTGAATGGTTGGCGCAAAAATTGATTTCTGAACACGAAAAAAAAAAATATTGATTATGAATCCCGTAATAGGTATTACCTATTAGGTAATAATACATACTAACACATCATAACGAGTATATTTACGAGTATTACCAAACGAAACAAATTTTATACAAACATTCAAAAGATTGTTCGAAAAGTAAGATTTTAATTATGTAAATGCTTTTTATGGTTTTAAATTATTGCCATTATCTATTACTTAAGCTTCTACAAAATACTAGCTTACCCGGCGCAATACACTACACCCTAAAAATTTCAAGATGCAATTTTAGCTAAACGTATGAAAAAATATCTTAGTATCAGAAATAGATTACTATACTTATTAATAGACAATAGTTTTTCTAGCTTTTCCGCTGCGTAAAATAATAAATCGATTTGTTGCCAACCCGTATACATTAGGGTAGTCTAAAAGAAGTAAAGGTGGAATTTTAATTCTCTCACCCACTAGGATTGTTCTATATCGGAAGAAAATATATCGCAATTTTTTTTTATTTTTTATCTTGAGACCAAAAATGTTTGGAGGTCGCTCAAAGCGCTCAAAGTTTTCCTTGAGTTTTATATATTTATTCTAAAATTTCTAAGTACATATAAACCAAATCTTACCACAGATACGAGGGTTTTTAAATATCTCAACTTCTGCGCCACCTAGCGGTTTAATTCATCTTTCGTATTGCATTGGCATCTCGCGCTGAGAAAAGTTTGAAGTCTACAGTTCATTTGGAAAATGCTCAAAAATTTATCGCAAGAACAAACCCTATTTTATTAATTTAAAGAAATTTTATTTCTTTTCACATGGCTAACAAATGTTCAGAGCTTGAATCTAAGCAGATTGTAAATACGGGCTACTCCAGCGCCACCTACCGGCTTTTTTCCGCTATGCACAATAGATTTCATTACGAACATATGCTATGAATTCGAATTCAATTAGTTTAATAGTTTTCGAGTGAATAAACGACATGCCAATGGACACACGCGGCCTTTTTATATACACACATATTAGGGTGGTACTTAAAATAACAAAATCATGGCGTACCTGTTTATTTTGTTCTACGTACAAAATAAAGGCATCCATCCACACACATTTTAAAATTAAAAAAAACAAAAACAAATGGGTTTTCAAAAATTGCATTAAAACTGTTCTAAACTAAACTAAACTAAATAGTTCGTTTAACTACTGACTGAAACTTGGCTCAAACCTCACACTTTTAATTCAGAGATTCTTT
>NW_016187138.1:0-4448 GCF_001687245.7 Rhagoletis zephyria | reverse complement strand
AACCAGGATTTTGTGAAACAATTTTTGTTTCGTAGTATTTTCCATAACAGCCCGCCATCTTGTCTCTATCACTCTTGGTTAGAATACAATTAAAAATGCCGAAAATTTGCAGAAACCCCAATCTAGTGAATGAAATTCATTCTTTTTATTGACATGTTATGTATGTTTTTCACTTGTTTTCAATATTATATAATACAGTTTAGTATAAAATTTCTCTTCAGTCGGGGCATGGGCGCAGATGGGCGAGATATTGAAGAATCTCGCTTTGATGCGGATTATAGCTAGACGCTCGTCCCCCGCGGTGAACGACAGTACTCGGCGACGGAGTCTCTCTCCTACCACAAATCCAACACCGAATATGCGCTCCTTTACTTGGCAGCTGTAGTATACTTCGCAAGGCCCCAGGCATTGCTTGCCTATACATACATACATACACTTAGCAGAAAAAGTCTGTGTACACATTTTCTTTTTAAGTATTAACAATATTTTGACAGCTAAAACATGTTTTTTATTTGTTTATGAGAATAAGATCAAACAAACTGTTCAGTTGTAGTTCGTTCACCTCGGTGAACTAGTTCTTTAGTTCAGACAGTTCAATTGACGAATTTTATTTTAAACAAAGTTCAATTATTTTTATTATACATTCTATATATGTACATACATATGTTACCGGCCAAACCGATCTTAGGACACACTAGTTTTGCCTAGGCTAAACTAGATCAGTATTTTTGCGCAGAACATTATCTTTGCGTAGGAGGCCTTCGGCCACACTTCATAAAAATAACCCTCATCAGTCCAACTCCAGGTTCGTAGTCCACAATATTGTTGGGTCCATATTGTTTGCGCATTGAATCTAGGTACAACTAGTTTAGCCTAGGAAAAACTAGTTTGTGATAAGATCGGGTTCGGCCGGTAACATGTACAAAACAAAAACTTATATGTTGCTGCGCAATAACATAAAATAATAAAGCTTTAATTTTAAAAGCGTTCTACGCTAGTTTAATATTTGCGAAAAAAACTCGTTAGCAACTCGTTAGCAAGGAACTGAATTAGCAACAATGTAAAAACATTCTAAAACGTATCTGTAAAGATGGGGATACACGACATAGGTTCGTGCCAGGAATATTTGGATCGCGATCCAAAATGAGAAATAGTAGCACTGACAAATTTAGTTCAATGAAGAGACCGAACTGCCGAACTAGTTCTTTGAGATGAACTAGTTAATTAGTTCATTTAGTTCAAGATTTACCCTAGCCTAGTTCTCAATGAGAATTATATAAGAACAAAACCCTCTGGAACGTTCCTAAAGAGAACAAAATATGAACAATACTTTCGAGAACATTTCTAAAAGAACAAAATGGAAAAAAAATTCTCCGGAACCTTTCTGGCAAAAGAACAAAACAGGAACTAATGTCTAACGAACCTTCTCTCGAAGAACAATTTGGTATCTAAGGGCCCAGAAACTTTCTGACAGAGAACGAAACGGGAACAAATCTTCTCTAAACTATTCGCGAAGAATGGAAGCCAGAACAACAATTTTTTCTCATAGCGTTCCATTAGCTTAAAATGTTTGAATATTAAAATTAATCAAAAACCTACTGAAATAAAATTATGCAAATAAAGTCAACGAAAGCCTTAAGAAAAGAACTTTTCATGCACAGAAAATGAAAAAATGTTCCATAAATGAATAGTTCACCTAAATGATAAACGATATGAAAGTTGAAATGATCCATCTTTCCTCTGGCTTGGAATTAACAATCCTGGTGCTCACTCAAATGATTTTTCATCCCAACACACAGAAGTCCTTTCATTCTTTATGTTAAGTGCTCAAAAGTTGTTCCTGTTTTGTTCACTAGCAGAACGTTCCTCAGACTTTTGTTCTTATTTGATCCTCCGAAACATTCGTTCTCATTCTGTTCGCATTTTGTTCTTTACGGAAACGTTGCCGAACCGTTTGTTCTCATTCCGTTCCCGTTCAAACTGCTCTCCATACTTTTGTTCCCATTTAGCTCTTTTGTGGATAGCTTAACTAAAACTGGAACGCGTTCTCGGTCTGCCACATTACATAACCTGCATCATGTAAATTCACATTTCAAACTTTGTACAAATTACACTCAAAACATTAAAATTTTTTATTCAGAATTTTTAGAAAAATTTTAGGGAAACAGTTTTATAGCCCATTAAAGTGCAAATTTCAAGTGCTAGAAAATCGCGTTGATTTGTAATATTTTTTTTTTTAGCTAGCGGTGTTGTACGTTTTCTTCCATATAAAGTATGCCTGACGATTTCTTTTATATGAAAGAAAATGCCTAATACCGTCAGCAAAAAAAGTACTAAAAATCAACGCGATGTTGAAATGTGTACGTTATCGTGCTAAAGTTTATTGTGATATAGAACTTCCCAAATTTTTTTTTAATTTCTAAATCAAAAGTTTGAAATTTTTGGCTGTAATTGGTAAAGTTGGTTGAATTTTTGTACAAAGTTTGAAATGTGGATTTACATAGTGCTGGTTATATAATGTGCTAGACTTTTATAAAAAATAATACGCATTAAATAAAGAAAAGAAAAATAGCAAAAAACTTGTCAAAATGTTATTTGACTTAATCGGCTGATCACAACATACATACATACATAACTGCTCCTCTTATCGAATTTATAACACCAATGAATTACCTTTTCCTATAGCAATATCTTGTCATAAACGTAATATGTTTTGCTGAATTACAAAAGCAAATTTAATCTTTGAACACTTGTACGGACTATATTGGTAAATGAAAATAAGTTAATTTAAACACCATGGAACTGCAGTACTAGTAATATAATACATACATACATACAATACACAATAATAATTCATTAAAATAAATTTTAATTCCGGATTTTTTTTTTTTTTTACAGAATGGCACAACAAACATTGCAACAACCACAGCAGCAGCAATTTGCGTAAGTTTGTTTCAACTACCAATTACATACAGTCGGTGCCAAACTTGGTGTACACCTTCTTGTAATATAAAATTCACAATTATTTTCATGCACAATTTTTTTCATTAAGCATTTGTGAAAATATAGTTCATTCTGTAACATAAACCATATAAAGTTCACAAAAATTCGAACAATTTTCATAAAAGTTTCAAAATTTTTATCCAGAATTTATAGAAAATTTTTGAGTACTCAGATTTGTAGCCGGTTCAATTTTAGTAAAACAAAGTGCAAGTTTCAAGTTGCTAGAAATAACCGTTGTTTTTATAATTTTTTTGTGGAGGGTGTGGCGCGTTTTCTTCCATATAACGCGTGTTCAAAACCTATTTTTATATGCTAGAAAATGCGCAGCGCCTTCCACAAAAAAAAATCTAAAAAGTCAACGGTAATTTCTAGCGACTTGAAACTTGCACTTTGTTTTGCTAAAATTGAAAGGGCTACAAATGTGCGTACTTAAAATTTCTATAAATTCTGGATATAAACTTTGAAACTTTTATGAAAATTGTTCGAATTTTTTTTCATTGATACCACCATAGTCGAAGATATCACACATATGTAAATGCTGGTCCCGTGTCGCAAGGGGTCAAAGGCCAGATGCCTCTATGGACTGAAGAGTTTAAAAAAATATATATATTTTTTTTTTCATTTAACATCTAAAATCGATACCACTAGAGTCGAAGATATCACACATAAATTTTGGTCCCGATTGCAGGCGGTTAAGACATCTTCATTGGGTAATCTGAATTTTGACCTCTGTGCGACACGCCTTAACTAACTTTAATCGGGAACAAAATTTATGATATCTTCGACTATGGTAGTATCAATGAAAAAAAATTCGAACAATTTTCATAAAAGTTTCAAAGTTTATATCCAGAATTTATAGAAATTTTAAGTACGCACATTTGTAGCCCTTTCAATTTTAGCAAAACAAAGTGCAAGTTTCAAGTCGCTAGAAATTACCGTTGACTTTTTAGATTTTTTACTATGGTAGTATCGACGTAGGGGTTGAGGCTTAGGAAATTTGATGTAAAAATCCGCTTCCTACGTTTAAGGACCACCCTAAAAAATATAGTTCACTCAGTAACCTTCTTCAGTAACCTTTCTTTTGTATATCAAGGTCAAAAACATATTGCTTCAAGTTTCTCATCCTTTGGATGTTTTTTCTTCCGTTTAGCCAGTTGTCTATGTATATGCAATTCCTTTTTCACTACATACAATAATTGTGTAAATTTGCTTACACATCTGATCTTTGGTACGCGGCATCGCGAAAATTATGAAGAAAGAGTTAATGAAGACATAGGAAAAAATCCCTATAACTATTTAGAGAACTTTACTACTGTTGCAACAACATTAAGCACATCAACAGCATGATGTTTGGCATTGTTTACTGATTGGAGATCGAACTTTGGGCTAACTCAACAACACAAGACGCATAAAATTTAGTGCATATTTTTATACTCATGTTTATA
>NW_016187137.1:0-4448 GCF_001687245.7 Rhagoletis zephyria | reverse complement strand
CTTCGCCATTATATGCATTTCAAGTTTAGAAAAAAACTTTCATTACTAACTTATATGATATCGGCTAAAACACTTGAACTAATCGCAACATAGAAATATTATTTTATCAATTTCAACCTTAGTCGATCCAAAGTTTAAGAAAAATGCTTTGACGGATGAAAAAACCTTTCAAGGGGGAGATTCTGTAACCAGTTAGCGACAAGTTTCGGATCGATATCGCACTTGTTGACGTAAAAATATTTCATATCATACGTCAACAAAACCGACACCGATTCGAAAATTGTCGCTAACTGGTTACAGAATCTGCACCCAAGCCTATAAAAATAATATCGTCCGATTCAGGTGGAACAAAAATGCCTCAAACAAGTAAGGGTATTAAAAGCTCTATTGGCACCTACATATTTTTGGCCTATGTGCGCTTTTATTCGGAAACTAAACGTTTCGGTACCCAGTATCGAGAGTATTGGATACTTTTTAAATCGGTACCGAATATCGATTTATACTTAAAAGTATTGACTCAGCACATCATTACTACATAGAGCTGGGCAATTACAGAGCAGAAGCTCCACAGATTCTTCTGCATACCCTACAGAATTGTAGGCCTTTCCATCTATTATAAGTAAGTCACCTTTTTCCAGTGCTGAAATATGTGTCTCTTGATATAGCTCAGAGGCACAAGAACCTCCTGTGCCTCTGAGATATTCAGACTGATATACTGTACCCTGGTACCCAGATCAGTGCACCGACATGCCTATCAGCTAAAGCCATAACGTTATCTCTGCACTGTTTTATTATGCTATCCGAGAAAATAGCAATGCTGGTCCCGGCTAGCTTTGAGATTAAAATTATTTTGCAAGCCTCTTTGACGGCAAAGACCTCCGCCTGGAAAACACTGAACGAATTCGGTAGTCGAATAGACTCTTCGATTTGGAGATCAGCTGAAAAAATTCCCGCCCCTGCGCCACAATCCATTTTTTAGCCGTCCGTAAAAATAAATAATTCAAAGTGTTCATTAAAAATAGGCTCCTTCCAATCCTTTCGTAGTGGAAATATCGTCCCGAAGTTTATCTTTAAGAGAAGCGAAGGACAAATGTAGTCAGACTTTTCGCTAATGCTTGGGAACAAGATACGGCCATACCCGTACGAACGTTCTTTCCACAGTCTAAATTCCCTCAACCGCAGGGCACCCTGTGAGGCATTTTCCTTAATAAAGACATCAGATGATGATTCAATGCCGCCGTTGGACATGATCTGATCGCCCCAGTATGTACATCCATAAGATAAGATCAGGTCGTAAACCCCACTCTGCCCTAGCATATTCTTGCAAACATGTTTTGAAAAGAGGATTTATAGACCTTTAAAATTATGTATAACAATACAATGTTGGAAGTTTTTATTTGGATAAATTTTAAAAAGCCCCTATTCTTCTTAATCTTCTTGGTTAAATCGCCGATTTCAAAAATTTCTATGAAAGTTGCCAAACATGTAGTGTTTACCTAAAATTACAGTACATACATATGTGTCTTAACGAAATTATGATTCTTGTTTGTTTGATACGCGGTTACGAGGACGTTAAATTAGATTACGTGAGAACTCCGGTATTTCTTATATTGTCCATTATGTTACCACTGAATACATATTTCATGGTATGGTAATTGCAGATATTCCATATGAAGTTATAAGACAACGCACTGTAGATTAAAATAAAGTTCTACCGTCATCATCTGTACAGCAGCAGTCTACAGGTCGCCGCAGAAACTCCTATATCCTCCCCCATAAGGGTGTCCTGTCTAGCCAATTAGTCAGTCATGCAGTTTATCCATTCCCTTAGAAAGGGATCCAAACATAGCCAGCCTGGAAGCGCTCCAAACCGCTTCTTGAAGTATAAAGCGCCCCGACCCAACTTTTAACTTAGGTCGACTTTTACAGTGAACTCTTCCTGACAATGACTTCATCCAAAATATGTTACTGGCTAAAATACAGTTTAACGCAGATAGCAAATAACATTTAAACTGAGAGCCCACCTCTTTTCCATGGTGGTTTTACAGCAGTATAGAGCAGCTGATGAATTTTTAACCGCTCCTAAATTATGACTTAGGGCCGGTTTCTCAATGTCCATAACATATACCGGAGACTTAAAGGACTTAAAAGAGTTAATCGATCAAGCGGTATATCTACGGTAGTTCACCAGAGGAAAAAGGGCAGTCCATTGGGTCGAGGACGGTAGATTTACGAGGTTCAGGATTTGTTAGGAAACGAGCATCGATATCAGGAGGAGATCAATATATTTTGCCTTCCTCGTTCGATGGTGCTGGGATCGACTTTTTACATCTCAACGTCACCTAGCAGCAGAAATATGTTTCTTCGAACAAACGTTTTCTCAGACGTAATTTCGTAATTCGGTTCAGATATACCCAGAAAAAATCAGCTAAATACATTTCTCTCGACACATGATTTGGTTGTAGTCACATTATATGGTTATAGTTTCCAAATCATATGTTGAGAGAAATATTTTTAACTGAATTTTTTCTGGGTGTAGTTCCACAATAAAATAAGTGTAGTATATGTAAATATTAATACTTAAAATACAATGAACATATTCTTTCAGATCGACTTAGTTGACTTGGGTCAACAGCACTATCCACGTTATTTAATGAATGCCGTTTGTCAAAGCAATCAATCGCCAAATGAATATCCGCAGAAGTGTTGGCGTGGATCCTACTGCAAGCCATTGGAATATAAAGTGAAAGTACTCACACCTCGAACTCTCTTAGATCAGGCACAAAATGACCCGGCACTGGCATGGTTACCCGATGAACTCAGACAAGATTGGAAATTCAAAACTGTTGCAGTTGCGGCTGGTTGTTTTTGTTCATATTAAATATGAATTTGGCGACCATATAGAAAACACAGAACTGACATGGAATAAATCGTTTACAGATTAACCGTTAATTATAAACACATATTCAAGTACCTACCCACATATGTACATATATTTTTTGATGTTAGATTAGTGTAAATACGAAGGAACTGCAATGCAAATGTGTAAAAAACACTAACAATATGATTAAAAATTGTTCTTTATTCTACAGATATTTTTCAATTTTTTTAAGTACAAAATTGAAGCAAACACCTATCCACGAAACCGTAGATTTATGGGGTTTCTTCTTTTTATTTGGCGTTGTTACCGCCTAAGCGTTTTTGGCCGAGCTCAACAAATCATGACAGTCGTTTCCTTTTGTACCTCGAGGGGGGACTTTACTCCTAAATTGCCTACATAGTCAAAATAAGCACTTATTGGCAAGAGTGATTCTGCGTCGATTCTGCTGGTTCCCAAGTAAACAAATTTCTCTTCTTTCCCGAAATTATGGGCTGGTTTCTCCAACTCAACTTAACTTAGTTAAGCCTATTTTCTTGACTTAATCAAGAATAAGCTGTGTAAAACGTAGGCTAACTTTTGACTAAGTCCGAAAAGTGGCTAAACTAAGTTAAGTTGAGTTGGAGAAACCAGCCCTATGACTGTCAACAGTGACGTGAGTGCCATGGCGCGAATGCGCTCTGACTGTGTGATGACAGGGATACTTCGTCTTGTCCTCGTTGACTCCTCGATTTCGGTATTGCCCCTACTTATTAAGCCTGCTATACAGTTCAATGTGAGCGTGAGCGTGAGCTTTTTATTTTGACCAACATCTTCGTTATTACTTAACTTTTTGCAATAGTTGATACATCAAAAGATAGAGAATTAAAATATCTTTCAGAATTATAGAAAAATAATTTAAAATGCATAATGCCTTTTTTTCAAGCTCACACTCAACTGTGTGCGTACGCAAAGCATTCGCATGTGAACGACAAGTTTTGACAGATATGTTTGAGCGTCCATAAGAATACAAATCGTCGCCTGGGTAAAAGATTGTCGTATGTTAATTTCGGTAGGTTGTGGGAAATTAAAATTAAAAATTAAATAATTTAAGAATTTTTTTAACTAGTAACATTTTCAGAGACTGGAGAAAATCTATCCTCGCGTTTTTGAGAAACTGCATTCCAAACTTCAATCGCGATTTCCCACAACCTACCGAAATTAACATACGATAATCTTTTACCCAGGCGACGATATGTATGTATATCAAATTGAAGGGAATTAAATTTCTTATCAGATGATACAAGGCACATTGAACAGGTAGTTTCGGTCAAGGTGTATTNCGATATGTATGTATATCAAATTGAAGGGAATTAAATTTCTTATCAGATGATACAAGGCACATTGAACAGGTAGTTTCGGTCAAGGTGTATTATACAAGGTGTGATTAACAACTCAGGTAGACTCTCTTTTAAGGTACTATTATGCCAAAAAATAGAGGCTGCATTTCTTTATTCATTCTGAACGTTTGGAATAAGCCAAGGCAAGGCGTATTTAACAAGGTGGTGTTGGCCGTATATAAGTAAACAAT
>NW_016187136.1:0-4448 GCF_001687245.7 Rhagoletis zephyria | reverse complement strand
AAAAAAAAAAAATACATACGCATACGCATAACTACATTTACATGTATGTATGTAAATATAACTAAAATGGCAAGCATGTTGGTGCTATCCTCTGCGGTGTGTCAGCAGCAGCATGTGCTTTGCCTCGAAGTTTGCTTATAGAATGCCACTGCGCCACTAAGGGCGCTCGAAAATAAAAAAAATTGTCAAAAGTGCTTTTAACTGAACTAATTTATGTATGTATAATAATCTATAATAATGTCTAGATATTAGTAAATATTAATGGAGTTTTAAAATGTTCGCCGCCGTTTTTTATGTCGCAGCCAAATACTTGCAAGCAAAAAAAAAAAACACACAAAAACAAATAAAACTACTCCGATTTGGTGTTCGAAGAGTTCAATTTGTGTGTCCAGTAGTCGCTGTATTTTTGATGTATTTGTTTAAATGTAGAAATGTGTATTTACGTATTTGTATAACATTTTAATTATGTAACAAAAGTTTACAACGATTTTCAGCCAGAATAAAAATGTTTGCCAACATGTTGCCTGTAATTGCATAATAATAAATAATTAAAATAACACTATTAACGGTATTAAAATAACGATTAAAAGCGAAATATAAAAAAATAAACATTATTTTAAATTATTTATTGACCATCACGCTTTGTGGTATCCAAATTATTATAAAATAGCTTTTTATCGATCGTGATTAATTTTTTAATAACTGTACGCAATTATTATTTCTGAACCCTTTATGTTTTTTTACTCATCAAGCCAGATCAAAAAAGTTGTACTTGATTTTATTACATTTTTGCTAAATGCAATATTACCTGTTTTGTACATATGTACGTATACTTTTGCATAAATTTTCGTTTTTCGTGTATTTTTTATGTACCATGAATAAAATAAAATAAAATTAATTAATAATTAATCACTTGGGCAAATCATTATAATTTTTCTTCCAGGACAAATAAAAATATGGATTGTTCCGGAGTCGAGCGAAGAAAGGCGGAGCTGGGTGGAGCCAGCAATTTCAAAGCATCGCTCTGCACGGCTCGTCACCGCTTCCTTTGTGTGCGTAAACCGACTGATAAAATAGCTATTCGGGGTTTGCTATCGAACTGAAAATATTTAGCCTCATTGCGCAAGTCGTGAATTAGGCTATAAATTGTGCGACTCGACAACATTGGCATTGTCTACTGTCGTGCTGAAATAAGTAAACGACGAAAATTGTCGAATAATTGGAATGATTGGAAATTTTCGGTACGATTCGACTCTCTCAATGAGGCTAATTTTTTCTAACACCCAATCCATGTTTTACCCCTGAAATTAAGTTAGAAGTGTGGATTTCTGAAAAATCAATTACAAATAGCCCTTTATTAAAATATCATCATTTAAACCATATGTATGTACGTGTACTTAAACGTTAAAAAAAATAAAAATAAATGCAGCAAGAAGTCTGTTCGTTAGTGTATATCGATTCTCTCTACAGGCACAGATCACAGCCCGTTTATTACATCTCGTCGTCTACTTATATTCCTGATTTAATTGACGTCCAATTAGCCAACGACGAATCTCTGAGGTACCAGCACCGATTTCGTACAATTTTGCGTCACGCAATATTCGTCCCGTCGGATATTCATTTATATACCCATTGCCACCAAGTATTTGAATGGCATCCAATGCCACTTGTGTTGCCTTCTCGGCACAGTATAAAATTACCCCAGCACAATCTTTGGACTACTTTCACCAGCGACTGCGGATTGCGCAACAGCGTACAAGTACGACCGGCAAGCGCTCAATGTGGTATACATATCAGCCATTTTGCCCTGTATCAGCTGAAACTCGCCGATAAGTTGACCCTTTTGTTTACGTTGATGGGCATAGTCGAAGGAGATGTCAACAGCAGCTTGCATAAGGCCCACTGGTCCGGCAGCCAGCACCAGGCGCTCATAGTCCAAGCCAGACATCAGCACGTATACGCCTTTGTTTTCATTTCCCAATATATTTTTGGCCGGCACCTTCAGATCCTGGAACACCAATTCACACGTGCTACTGCCACGCATTCCCAGCTTATCGAGCTTTTGCGCCACACTGAAGCCCTTCCATGCTGTCTCAATAATGAACGCAGTTATAGCATGCTTATCGGCGACACCACTGTCAGTCTTGGCATACACAATCAAGGTGTCAGCGTCAGAACCATTGGTGATCCAAAATTTGGTACCGTTGAGTACGTAATAGTCGCCTTTTTTCTCCGCACGCAGTTTCATAGATACCACATCGGAACCCGAGCCCGGCTCAGACATGGCCAAGCCTCCGATATGCTCTCCATTGCATAGCTTTGGCAGGTATTTTTCCTTCTGCTCAACTGTGCCATTTTTGGTGAGTTGATTCACGCAAAGGTTCGAGTGTGCACCGTAGGACAAGGCGATACCACCTGCGGCACTTAATTTGTAAAAAAAAAGTGTGAGAAATATCGTCCATTAGTTCGAGGCTGGTNAAAAATTAAGGGGGGGGGTGTGACACCTCCCACCTTTCCAACTTGATAGTGCAAAGACCAAAGAATTCACCGATCTCTCTTTCTCCTCTGACTACGGGGGGCCGCTTTAGGATCACAACCCTCAATCAACAGAATTCTCCATTCTTAAGTACTGGTTTTTTCCTTATTTTCATGAGACTCCTTGAGGTTGTAAGAGGCTTAGTGTTGGCCTTTTTAAATTGGAAAGGTGGGATGTGCCACGCCCTTTAACTTTTTTGTACCAGCCTCAACTAAGCGACAATAATCAGAGCCCCACCCAAAAGTGTTTTTAATAAATTGAATATGCAATGAATATTTGTATGTGTGCGTGTGTTTACCGAGAGATTTCTTCCATGATAATGCAGTGATCCAGGTAAGTGCCACCTGTGCCTCCGAAATCCGGTTCAGCTGTGATACCCAGAAAGCCTAGATCTCCCATCTTTTTCCAAAATGTCCGCAGATCTCTACGCAGGCATAAAAAAATTAACATTCACGTTAAATGGTATAACATACATTGTATATGTATGTATGTATGTATGTACATAGCACACTTGATTAAATGCCTTACTTGAAATTGTCATTTTTGTCGATTTCTTTAGCATATGGAGCCAGTTCTTTTTGGAAGAAATTGAATGCAATCTCCCGCAATTTTTGTTGCTCCTCATTCAGGCCAAAGAACTTGTCGTTAATTGGGTAGTATGCGGCTCCCCTCGTTTGGCGAGGTACACCCACGCCCATACAGCGAGGCAATAGCGTAGATAGTGACTTTGTGACGAAACGTAAACTTACAGACATATTAAGAAACAAACAGGTACTTTCTTTTAAGATACAAGTACAATCTGGAATTTACTCCGGAAACCAAAAAAAAAAGCAAAGTACAAAAGTTGGTCACTTTTGATCAGCAAACAGCTGTTGAATCAGCACGTCTGAACAGCACGTTTCTTATCAATATAGTGTTGCCAGACTTATGCACTGACGGAAAGTGTAACCAAAAAGATTTTAGTTCGTAGAGGGAAATTAGAAAACGGCAAATGACCTGCAGTGGAATAATCAAGCAGATGCTATATTACCTATGCGATTTGATATCGTAATTGATGCGATAACTATTACCCGATTTACATGATTCAAGTACTTGAAAGTAATTCTTGCCCATTCTTTTTTTGTGTATTCTATTCGCTTTTACACGCTGCCATTCTGTTTAATTCAAGTTTTTGTTTCTTTAAATGCGAAACAAAGAAAATGTCAAAAGCAAAGCAAGAAAGTTGAAACGACTTGACGGTACAGACGCATGTGTACTCGTCCCTTTTCTTCTCACCTCCTCTCCTTCACATGCGAGAATTGAATTCAATACTTGAACTGTGTGAAAGCAGTCTATAAAAAGCAAAGGCCCTCAAACTGGTATGGTACGATACACTGCGGTATGCCCCAAACACGATGCAGGTTTGCAAACTGAGATTGTTACATATCACGGTTGAACAACTCTCTTTATGTAGCAGGCTTTCTTTGGCTAAAAAATAAAAAAATCTGCAACCATAAAATTTAAAAGCCATTCATATCGTGTGATCAATAGTGCTTTACAGTCTCCCCGCTAAATTTCCGTCACCAAAGTTATCTAAATGAAAGGTAGTGGGACAAAAATATTAAATCTTTAATTCGCTTTTATACAGACGTAAAACACTGCAAGAACGGTTCTGTTAGATTTCGAGTATTGTAAGGGTTATATCTTCACTCACTTTAACATATGTATGTATGTATGTATGGATGGGTGCATTCCAAAACGTCAAACAACAAAGCATCAATATCTATTTTGTCCTCGTTAACCTCCAGACCCATTCGCTTTGCCTCTCTATGTAATCCCGAGAAGGCAGAACAGACGTAGCCCTTGTTTTTTACAGATAATCAGCCTAATTGTGTAAGTCGCAAATTAGGCTAAATTGTACGACTCGACAACA
>NW_016187135.1:0-4448 GCF_001687245.7 Rhagoletis zephyria | reverse complement strand
AGTTGCTGTTTTATTTCTGATCAGTGATCACCTTCCGCATTACATGAGTAATTCTCATCGTTCTGAGCTGCATATAACCACCTATCAACCGCATCATCTTCTTCTACTAACCTCTCCAGATAGGCAGATCTGCCAGTCTTAGCTGTCAGCTAGCCGTATTACCGCTTCTCTTTGTGGCGGTTAGTTGTTATGTGCTACGTAATTAAATGTGTTTAGACATTTTGCTTTTTACGAGCTCAGTCACTCGCCCATTCACTTGGCTGGGCTGGTCGCGGCGCACAACTTTCGCCGCCAAATGCAAATGAAAGACTTGGATTATCTTGGGGTGAGATTAATGCTGCACAAAAGATGGCCATCAGCTGGGAATTATTGCAAAGTGAGTGAAGTAGAAAATTCCTAATGGAAGACGAGCCGTTGCATTTCGATACCGTTAAAAGTGAGTTTTCCATGCATTATTATTACTTGTGAAGTAAGTGTCAAGCAGCTGTTAGTACTAAAATGGAGTGCTGCGAAAGTCCTCTAATTCAGCATTATATAAATATATTCAACAGGTAGAAATATTGTTGTAGGAGAAGCCCAAAGGAAGTTGTCTCTTTTTTGAGCACCAAGAATACAATAATGCAGTTGAGGTGGGCATAAATTTAACTGCTCAAAACCATAGTCTTTAGACCAGGAGATGTTAGAAAGCCTTGTGCGATTTGTCCAACTGGAAAGGCTATTGCTGGTGCATGCAGCTCCAATGTTACCGTCGACTTCAACACCAAGGTCGTCAGCGCAGCTTTCTCAAGGTTAGAGTAGGAGACAACAAGTTTGATCTGGTGATGAATGAGGTAAAAAAAAGGCTTATAAGAACACAAAGAGTGTCTTTGCATATTTTCATGGATGTCACTACTGGCAGTTATCGGCTCAAAAATGGGCTTCGAGGGACAAAAAATTCGTACAAATTCAACACTGGGAGGCCATGGTTAAAAAGGTATAAAAGCTTAAAGCTTTTTCTTCAAACATGATTTCTTTCAACGATTCCAGTCGTATTGTTGACATAGACTACATTTCACTGGGCCACAAACCCTTAATGCAAAATTCCCCTGTTGGCTTTTTGAAGCGTGAATATTGCAAAGAGAGAAGCTGGCGCTTGTTGCACGTTAATGCGGTTTCTTACCGATCAAATTATGTGACCGATTTCATTTTTTGACATTCGAATAGATGAAGCAAAGTTTACTGAAAGTTTGGATTGTATGTCTGGATTTTGTTCTCAGTTTTCCCATGTTGGCGTCTTTTTTGAATTGAAGTTGGTAGTCGCAGAGCATCAGTTAAAATAATTTGTATAAATACCTCCAAAACACTCATTATTTTGATTCCCCTGATTAGGTATTTTAACATTTTTATGTAGACCTTTTAGACTAAAAATCTTCTATCATACGAAGTGATTTATACATACATACATAGTACATCTTCCAAGGCATAACTCGTGCAGAGATTGACTTTGTAGGGATCACGAGAACCAAAATACATAAAAAGTGGCACAGCCGGCATGTCTCTAAACGAAATGGCACAAATATGAGAAAGTTCGTTATAACTCTGACCGAGAAAGCTAACGATCACTTCACAAGTGGGTGTTTAAGAACTTCAAAATTCTTGAAGACTCCTAGAGTTTACCTTAGCCGACTTGAGGAACCTAAACCACTTAACTTTAAGGGAAATAGATCAATTCTGCTCTTCGGAAAACTCGATATTGAAAACACTAAAGTGATCTGAAATCTGAAGGTGTTGCCTTACTATTAGGTAAAGAGCGCCAGAAGCTATGCCAATGCCCACTGCTGGCCCACAAGCGAAAATTGGAGTCTCGTGATTACTTTAAACGCTATTAGATTTACTATCTAATTTCGATCTTGTGGGACCTGTAGAGCTGAGGAGAAAGTGTTAGATAGATAGATACTTAGATAAAAAGATAAAGTACTTAGACCAGTAGGTCTATTGTGCGCTCAGCTTTTCACAACACCTCAACTAGCCCTCTGCATCTCTTATTTGTAAGAAGCGCAGCAAGTGAAAAAAGCCAAAACGCTGATAGTCTCTTCTTGATGTTTACTGCCCGTATTGGTCTAAAGTCGTCCTCAATAGCAGTGATTTCTGCCTTAAAGTGTGGTCTGTAGCACAAATTTAAAGCTGATGGAGAACTATGCCCACCTCTCATTAAGCTTCAGCCATTTCGTTGAGTAGATGTTCATCCATCTAGTCGAACTCACACAGTTGAGCGGTTAATCGACTGCCTCCTTTCAAGAATGATACAATACAAGATTGCGCATTCCTGCGAGTGATGACGTCAAGATAGCAACGAATAGGAAAGAGTAATTGGAGATGGAGGAGAGAAAGAGTGTTAACTGTCAAACCAAGTCGCCAAGAACAAAGTAGCGGTACTGCTGATTGCGCCACCTCTGTCTCCCTACATCGTGGCCTCCTTTCACGGTAGCTACTTCTGTTCAGAGAAGTTGGCTGAAGGCAGAAATTTATGATTGATTTGAAAATTCTCCCACCCTTGCATCAAGCTTCGATCTGTCTCTGTTCAGCTGCTTTTTCTTACCGATTCATTGCTTATGAAGATGTGAGTGGAAGATAGTTGCTTGTAGCCAGTCAGGAAACGCTCTGAACTGAGTTATCCGGGATGAAATTTTCCTTCGTTTAAAGCACTGATGGGCACTGCCTTGTCCGCGGGCAAAGCTCTTTTAAGCTTTCTATACATTTTGTATAGGTGCGTGCAGAGAAAAGCTTTCTCTGCGCATCGCTGGTTTATACTATGTTCAAATTGACGAGTTAAACATGTTAAATGGGCTTGAACCAGTTAAATGAACAAAACATGTTCATAAACAAGTTAAATCGCATGCAATTGTTGTTGGAAAATTGAACCAGTTAAATCATTTAACTCGTTTGAAAACCAGTTCAGCGCAGAGTTGTATCAGAAAGCTTTCTGCTTCAGCCAATCAGAATGAGCCAAAAGCTTTCATTTGACATGCCAACAGGGTTAGAGTTTCACTACGATCATAGTAGATTTACTACGGTTTCAAAGAAAATTTTAAACTTACTACGCTACTCCGCTTTACCTACGATCTGCTTCGTTTTTAATTCCAAAATAATAAAGTACGCCTTTTGCAGTATCTAAACTAAAAAAANAATTTGTATTTTTATGTAGCACATACTATATCTAAACAAAAATATGCCTCTTAAAGGTATTCTTTCTGGAAAATGGCATAAATTTCGTAATTTTTCCACGATAATAATAGTTGAAATGGTATTTTAAAGATAGTTTTATCCACTCTTTCGCTAATATATGCAACACTTGCTTGGAATATTAGATTATAACTCTGTCATTAAAAATCCATTTGGTTCCTTACTTTGCCTAAGAGAGATAGTAGAGTCTAAGGTTAATAGGGTACAGTTCCAGGGAAACAATTGGAGGATAGCGTAACGCATTTTTCGGCGAATATAAAATAAGGATCGGCAGCCATTTTTGCATACTTAACTGAGAAAAATGTCTCTTTGGATTATGACGTTCTCCAGTAAACGAGCGACCTATAAAAATACTACTATGGAACGGAGTTCTAACCCTGCACGCCATTTATTTGAAATCAACCGTCAAAGTTAACTCGAAATGTTCAATGTGGACGATTGTGTTTTACAAAAAGCTTTTTATCATTTAATAAGTTGAATGGGGCCAATTTGAACGTAATATTAAAGTAAAATCAATGAGCCCTGATTGGGCCTAAGTGTGCTGGCGCCCTCTGGGCCTGGCAGCCACTTCCACCTAACCTAAAGTAAAAACCATAGCTCCCATCTATTTATTAGCATAAGTCTTCTATTTTGTGTATATTGAAATCCCAACATTCTGTTCCTCGCTTCTAAATTACCTAACCTTGTGTAAACTGCTAAAATTCTGCTTCCCTTTAGTAGCCATGAATGCCTCATGATTCGACAGCTGCTGCGATTACAGCTGTTTTTATTGTTATGTGGCATGCCACAAAATAAACAAACGTCCTCATTTTTTTTCTTTTTTCGTTACTTGCTTTCGTTTACGTTGTTGACTTGTTGCGGTTGCGCGAGCCAATTAAAGTCACAACAAAATATAAACAAAATGGCAAAGTAATGGATATTAATCCACACAAGAGTGTGCGCACGGAACATGTTGAATGCATAAAAAAAATGACTGAAGAATTATAAAAATAAATTCAAATGCTGCATACAGCGAGGAAGTGGTAAAGCAATGAAAAAATTTATTATAAACAAATTGTGTGAGACTTTCCCAAGTAAAGTAGCGCACGCAATTAAGTAAAAGAGAAGTAGACAAGAAGGACACCAACAGCGTTGGAGGAAGTGGAAAAGCGAGATTAAGCGCGAAAAGTAGTGTGTGTGTGTGTGTGTGTGTGCGCGCAGTGAAGAGTGCATAGGAAGCAATGAAG
>NW_016187134.1:0-4448 GCF_001687245.7 Rhagoletis zephyria | reverse complement strand
TTCGACCACAGTCGAAAATCGAATGCAACTCATAATAGGGGCCATAAATTCGTCACCTTAGATGTTGTTTTCTAATGAAAATTGTTTTTACTCTTTGGGACTTATGACTATTGTGACACTGAACAGAAACGGTTAGAAAAACAAAAAGTTCAGTCTTTTGAAAAACCGACCCCTTTTACATTTTTCTTGCTTCTTGCATCAAAATGTAATTTTTAGAAAAAGCGGACTCACTAATTCGCCGTTTCCCTACAGGGATAATACAAACAAAATTAAATTGCATGTGTGCCTATTTGTTTATCTGTCTCGACCGTGAGGTGGATTCAGAAATTAACTGCTCATTTGAGTGCTTTAAAGTTTAAACGGCCTCCCGTCATGGTTGTGTGACAATATGGGGGAAACTTTTTTTGCTGCCATAAAAGTGGCGCAGGCGGGAGGTATTGATTAATTTCTCATTCACTAAGTAGCACTATGAAGGGCCTACCTATGTACACTGCTGTTTAGTAGCAACAAAACAGTTCTCGTTCATAGCATTGATTCAAAAAAGTTTTGTTTTGTGCGTAAATTTTATATACCTATGTAAGTATTAGGGGCTTCGAGTTATTTGAAATATGGTAACTTGAAAAAACCGGTTCCCCATATTAAAATTACGAAAAACCGGGTAACCCATATTTTTTAACATATTTTCTTACAGTAACACTTACCCTACCAGACATGACTAACGTAAACTCCAATACATTTAAACAAAAAATAGCTATTTCACCAATACACTCAAAGTCACCAAAGTGCCAAATTTTACACACGTACAGGAAACATATATGTATGTATACTGTTAGATTTTTCATGTCGCCCTTGGGAAAATAACCTAAACATTCTATGGGAGTATAACGTATGCAATTACGTTACAACTCCGCTTTACGTGATTCGTTATACATATAACTCGCAGTGTTCTTGTAGAGTTACTGTTAATAAAAAGTCATGATCAAAATTACAATTTGACTGCTAAAAATAGGTAGGTTAGAAATCACTAGGGCAAAATAAGTTCGACATATTTTGGATTATATATTTGTCAGAAAAAAGATTGAAAAATTCATACTCAATGTGGTTCACCGACCTTAAGAGGATTAGATCACTAAAAGAATAGTACTTTTTCGGGAAAAATTGGAGCATGTTGACTGTTCCGGGAATGAGAGTACACCATCTGCGGAACCAGACCGGCTATACAAATATAGTCCATTATAGACAGAATCAATCAATAATTTCGTCAGCTCTCACCCCTTGAATTTAACCATCGGATACCAACGCCATCTATCGCTGAAAAAGAGCTCGAGTTGCTTCGGGAGGGGCCCCTATTATGGTTCACTGAGTGTCTGAGACAAACTAACTTGTTGAAAACACAATTATTGGTATTGCCGTTTCAATTGACTGTAGCCATCTAGGTTATTTGAAAAAAATCGGCAATTCAATACAAATTTTAATATTTTGATAACACCGTGCGACAAAAATAACAAAATTTAAAAACACACGAAAGAATCGATATACTCACGAAAGTGTGGGCCAAATATTGTAAAACTGTTTTTAATGTCAGGATTTTTTTTCATAGGACTTTGAAATTTTCAAGATATGATTAAGTCAAAAAATTATTTTAAAAAATCAGTGCAATGTAAAATGATAATATGGGTACCAAATGAGAGAGAAAATTCTGTAGAATTTACAAACAATAAAGTTTTTTGGTTTACAATGGCGAATAGGTATTGAAAATGCGCTTTTAATAAATTTAATCCTTTTAAGTACAAAAAGTTTGCAAGATGAAATTCGATGATGATGAGGTCGTGCGTATATTACTCCTCAAACAATAATAAAAAAAAAAAATCAAATTTTCAAGGACTGCATACTACGTTTTTTTTTCTCAAGAGTGTAATTAAAAAGTCAAATATTTTAATGCAAATATGCAGAAATTTCTTTAATCTGGCAAAAGGTTTGCAACTCCGATTTTTAGGGTTTTTGTTTTGGAACTAACCATAGTTTTATAAAAATTTGCAAAAAAAAAATAAGTAAAAAACAGTTCCCCGTATTGCAAAAATCTCGCTATACCTAAACTTTATTGATTGACTGTATTTCTATGGGAAACCATAATTGTTATATGTGTCTTAAATGTTATCACAAAATGCTCAAACGAAAATAATTTACACAAAAAATAATGGCTTTGATTATTGCGTTTCGTGTGCGGCCTATGTAGAAATTCAATCACATCACTGTACTGAAATACTTCAATCAATCATTTGATTCATTTAGACTTACCTTATAGGAAAATTCTAAATTTAACGAGTAAGCAATTTATGTATGCAGTTGTCGTCACGTCGATAACAAAATATGGATTTAATTGGCTTAGTGGTGCAATTATCACAGACAAATACGATAATAAAAATGCCATGAAGGCAAAATGTCAAAAAATCCCTCAATTTCACCGAAGATAGTAAAGACATTACACTGATTTGATACGAAAACTATCCAAGCAATCTAGATCTGCCTCAGGTATGTATCTTTTACGGGGAGCACAATAGCAGTATGCCTGTACCACCTGCATACCATAAATGAGGATACGAGTTTTAAATACAGTCACCGGCCACTGAATTATGATCGATACTTTGTGAATGAAAATAAATTTATTTGGCTCAATTAAAATCCGGACAATTTAAAGCATTCATATAGTGCGATTCTGTGCACTTGTTCAATTAAAATTTTTTATAAATTGTCACTTTTTTATTATTTATCAAGAGTTGGGATTCTAGCACAGAAATCAAAAGCTCTTTCCTTGATATATAATCAAGATTAAAAATGATATCGACAAGCGTTTACAAATGGAAATTTCATGTGAAAATTATAAATTTTGTATATTAAAAAAATTATTCCTAGCATTTAAATACTGCATTTGCCGGCATTATAGTCGACATATCTAACTAATCGGCTACGACAGTCAAACGCTTCTTTACTTTTAAATTCATATTTTTCATATGTGACAATGACATCAGTTCCACTCATGCGGAAATCAGTCCCCCAGAACATGATAAAAATATAGCAAGGTAGAACCGTTCTCTCAATTTGTCGGCCATGATTTTTTTTTTTGAAGTTTGCCAACATTTTAAGATCATATAAAATGAAATTGTTCGAAATTGTTGTTGCTTGAGATTGAAAATGAAAATGTGTGTGTGAGTTTGTGAGTAAATTTAAAAATTAAATTGTTTGGAAACGTCAAAAATTTGAAAAATTCCTCTCAGCGGTTCTACCTTACTATATTTTTATCATGCCCCAGAATGCGATGAGAGCTTTTACTTGATAAAAATCTTCGTAAAATTTCTTTACAAATAATTTATCAGGAAAACATAGAAATATGCGAGTAGACCCGTTACACTCTTGGCCATACGAACAATGCCACATACTCCGTTTTACTGGATCAATTCGTGTCCCGAAAAAAATACTTTCATGATCCAAAAATCTAAGCATAGCGGCCGATTTTTTTTTCTCCAAATATTAAAAATTACTCGTTTTTTGGTCTCTATATGCTTCGTATGCTATTTTCAACAAATATAGGGAAAACAAACGATAGATTTTGAAAATTTGGAGAAAAAAAATTTGGGCGTATTAACTGAGTTCTTTGGATCCTAAAAACGTGTTTTCTCGAGAACACGAATTGATGTAGTAAATCTGAGTATAAGGCATTGTTCGTATGGCCAACAGGCATCAAACCTGATAGTGCGCGCTCTAGGGGTTTTTTGTTTTCTTCCACAGTGTTATAAGTAGATGTAAACCTAGAACTCCACTCCAAGCGTTTCAGCCCAAGTGACTTTGGCACTTACTCATGAGAATATAAACTAATGGAATTGTGTGGAGTATGCTTTACAATCAAAAGTTCCTAAAGCCAAAAAATCCGAAAAGTTGCCAAATTTTAAACTCTTCACATTTTGTAGACTATGAAGATTTCATTTCAAAAGTACCATTTCTAACAAGACTACTTAAACAAAGGGTTATTTCGAACTTCTTAACAACGCATGCGAAAAACAGCATGCGAATCGCATCCAGGAACTGAAAAATGCAAACGGAGACGGAACACAGCGTTAGTAATTCTTTTTTAGAAAAAATTGGCAACAAGTTATTAAAAATGTATTACAGCAAAACTGTAATATTTGCCTTAATTTAGATTCCTGTCGAATGTTTTTTTTTATCTTTGTTGGATTGACTTCTAGTTTATTTGCAGTCGATTTTTACTCATAAATATATATATTAGTTTACAGTATAAATTTAAGATAATTCGATACAGTGTTTTAGTTGGTAAACATATTTATAAGTAAATATGTACATTTAAGATGGTCTAAGCGAGCACTTTTTGTATACCTGCTATACTGTACCATGATAAAAATATAGTAAGGTAGAACCGCTGAGAGTTACTTTTA
>NW_016187133.1:0-4448 GCF_001687245.7 Rhagoletis zephyria | reverse complement strand
TTGTTCCGGTCGGCGACCACAAAGGGTTGGCTGAAAAAGTCCATCTCCTCCTTCTCATTTGATTCCCCAACAGCCTTCAACCCTTCCCGGTCAAATGCCCGGTAGAATCGGGTGAGCCGCTGAAAGTAGGCCGGGGAGATGCGATACCCGGCCCCCAGTATCTGCTGCGCCTNCGGTGAGATGCGATACCCGGCTCCCAGTATCTGCTGCGCCTTGAGCGTCTTCCGGTTGCGCTTAATCAGATCGCGGTCAAGCAGCTGCACAATGGTCTCCTGCAGCCGAAGATTGGGAAAGTGCTTCAACGCCCGGGACATTGTCCGGAGGTAAAAGTTCTTCAGCGTGATCGTCAGCTGAGTAGTCGGCTGTGGTGCAAGTGGTGATTCAGGAGTTGGAGTGCTTTCTGAAGAGGAATCGGGGCCAATTCGATCCAGGGCGNGCTGTGGTGCAAGTGGTGATTCAGGAGTTGGAGTGCTTTCTGAAGAGGAGTCGGGGCCAATTCGATCCAGTGCAAACTTGATCGAGGTCAGCGTGGAGAGGAGGAGATTGGTGCGGACGTAGTGGTGGACGTCGTAGAAGGTGACCGGGTCGGACTTGAAGACACAGGCCGCCTTCTGCAGACTCCTCTCGTCGCTCGCCACATCGAGAATGTCGTAGCTGGCGAGCAGGTCGGCGAGGGCTGGTCGGGCTACAAAAAGAAGAAGAAGGAAAAATGTAAGGTTAGAAGTGAAAGATACAAATAAATTGAAAAGCAATCTTACCATTCGTAACCGCCTCCACGACCTCGCTACCATTACTACCACCGCTTCCGTCTTCCTCCTCCTCATCATCAAAGGAAGCCAACAAAGTTCCATCTTTTCTACTTCCCTTCCGCTCCAGAAAAAACTCCGTGCTGGTAAACTTGTGCGCCAAAATCCGTCCCAGAATGGTCTTAAAGGCGGCGACCATCGCCTCGGTGTCCTGGCGATTGGCCGGCCTCAGCCTGGTCGCCAGCTCCTCCTCGCCGATCACCCTCTGCAGCTCGTGCAGCGAGAAGGTGAGTATCTGCTGAATGTGCGCCTTCTTCGCAAATTTGAGCAGGCGGCGGGCGCAGCCGTCGCCGTCCTTCGTCACGCCCCCCTTGCCGCCCCGCGAGCTGGCCACGTGCAGGTGCAGCTGCTCGGCGATCACCGTCCGACTGACGCAGGTCTGGTAGGGCGTCTTCGGGTCGAGGAGGATGGAGGCGAGGCGGCACTTCAGGAGAAAGGCGTCCTCCTCCCGGGTCCAGTACTGGCGGAGGAGGCGGCGGCCGGGCCCGGCGGGGCTTTGCTTGAGGGCGGAGGAGGTCTAGAAAAAAAATAGGTTTTTGTAAATTAAATTTTTGAGTATAAATTGCCCTGGTGCTTACCTCCTTGGCCTTAGCAGGCTTTTTAGAGGCGGGACTTGTCGCAGTCTTTTTCGCTCTGCCTTTAGTCGCCACTCCCCGCTTGTCCTTCACCTTCAGCACGCTGTCGCTCTCTTCGATCTCACATTTGATGATCGTTTGTTTCTGAGCAGAAGCTGAAAAGGTGTTCGGCTTTGATCGCTTTCGAGTGGCCGGCTTCTTTCCACTCTTTGCCACCTCTTCTTCTTCTTCTTCTTCTTCTTCTTCACCACTCTCAACTTCTCTCCTCGGCCGCTTCTTTCCTTTGGAGGCTTTGGAGGTTTTGGTGGTGGTGAGTTTTGGAGTGACCGAAGACACTCTCACCACTGTTTTCCTCGCCGCCTTCCGCCCAAAAGCGTACAGCGAGTGCATCTTCAGCTCCTCCTTGAAGGGGCACATCGAGGGCGAGCAGGCCTCCCCGCTCTTCCTCTTCAGCAGGTGCACCTCCACGTCCTCCACGAAGCTGTCCCAGTCCTCGAGGCAGGCAAAGTCGTACACTGTGGGCCCTCCTCCTCCCCCCACCGGGGCAGAGTCGCCCTCAATGAGCGGCCGCGGGAAGGTGAGCCTCGTCACCAGCTGAAAGGTGACCGTCTCCCTGAACTGCAGCTGCTCGGCAAAGTCCCTGAGCAGGCCAAAGGCGGCCGCCCAGTCCATCAGCTCGAAGATGGCGTTCAGGGCGCGGCGGTTGTAGAGCAGGTGCCGGCGAATGGCGGGCTCCACCTCGGAGAGAAGTTGGTGCTGCCGGTGGCGGTCCGCCAGCAGCGCCTCCAGCCCCGGCACCACGTGGGTGATCTGGTAGACGTCGCGAAAGACGCTCAGCGGCATGTAGAGCAGCGCATCGAGGACGGTGCACTTTAGATCTATTGGGGAAGGGAAGGAAAAAAGAATAAGTTCAAAATTACATTTTTTTTAAATTTCTTACCTGGATAGAGCCGACAGAGCTTGGGGACGTGGTACCGCCAGTCGGTGGAGAGAATGACCTCCTCGGTCTGGCTCGTNGAGGTAAAAATGATAAACAAAAAACGTTTTAAAAACCCTTCTTACCTGGATAAAGGCGACAAAGCTTGGGGACGTGGTACCGCCAGTCGGTGGAGAGGATGACCTCCTCTGTGGACGTACTCTTCGTCTTCTCCTCATCGACGAGCAGGTAAAAGAGGTAGCGGTAGAGGGCAAAGGCGCGCTCCACCTTGGACCGCTTTCCGCCGTACTTTGCCCGCGTAAAGGAGGGCTCGTAGACGAAGTTGGTCCGCTCCGCGGCGGTCAGCGAGACGATGTGGGTGGAAATAGAGGCGGAAGGCTTCAGGTTGGAGAGCACCGCCGCCCCCTCTTCATTCTCATCCTCGTCCTTGATTTCCACCGTTTCATCTTCTTCAACTTTTAAGGCGTATGCCGCCGCCAGTGTGACACTGCTCTGTCCGGGCCGGCCCATCTCAGGAAAGGGAAAGGGCGTGACGGTAATCTCCGTCCGCAGGTCCACCTGGTGCTGCGCAAAGAGGCTAAACTTGTTCAGCAGCAGCAGGTGCTCGAGGAGGTTGTTCAGGTAAAGGGCCTGGCTGGCCGGGTCCCGCACTGTGGCGGGACACTCGGGGCAGTCCAAAGACAGCAGCAGGAGGTCGTCCTCTTTGGATTTGCCTCGCTTCTTAGCAGGTACCACCACCTCCTTCTGCTCCTTCTCCTTCTGCTCCTTCTGCTGCTGCTGCTGCAGCAAAAATGGAAACCGCCGCCGCAGCTGTTCATTGTGAAAGATGAGCACGGTGTTTCGAGCGTTGACGGTACTGATTTCCGCTGCTGAAGAAGGTCCACCACCGCCACCGCCGCCGCCTGCGCTCAATCGAAAGCAGCGAATGCTGATGACGCCGCCGTCCAGCAGACTGCGCAGCAGCCGCAGCACCGTCCTCATGTCGATGCTGAAGGCGAGCCGCTGCTGCTGCTGCTCCACCGCCTTCAGGTGCCGCCGCAGGTTGAAGAGGTTGTCGGCGAAGCCGGTCGCCCCCACGTACTCGAGAATCAGCTCCAGGCGGCGGCGGTTTCGCTGGTGGTCGGCGGAGGAGCCCAACGAGGCGAGGGCCGAGTCCAGCGAGGCTTGTGAATGATGGCCTTTCTGGGCCGTTGAAGAAGATGATGGGCTAGTTGGTATTTCGATGATGTCTGGTGAGGTGGAAAAACGTTTCGCCCGGTAGATGTACACCTTCTGCCGGCCGCGCTGCACTGAGGCGGCGGTCACCTGCTCGGCGGCCATCAGCCCCTTCAGCGAGTTGCGCACCAGAAAGTTGGGCACGTTGAGGAGGCGGAGGAGCTCGACGCGGGTGCACCCGGTCGCCCCCGCCCGCTCCACCACCGCGTAGAGGCGCTCCACGAAGTACCGCTTCAGCTGGTGAAACTTGGCGCGGGCCACCTTTGTTGGCAGTTTGTTTTGGTTTTGGCTTTGGTTTTGGTCCTCCTCGCCGTCGACCTCCATTGGAGTTGGTGCCGCCACCTCTTCTACTTCTTCTTCTTCCTCTTCATCATCTTCCTCCTCCTTGACAGCGACATTTGCTGACTGCTGCTGCTGCTGCTTTTCACTGTAGCCCGCGTACAGGTCGTCCAGCGTCAGCCGCCGGTCCAGCGGCTGCAGGTACTCGACGACGTAGAAGACGCGCGCCCGACCGGACTGAGGTGTTGTCGGCACCTGATCTTCTTCCTGGTCAACTCGCTTCACCGAGAAGACCTTGCTGTAGCGCTGGAGAAAGTCGCGAAAGCGCCGGTTGTCTGACTTTTGCTCCACGTAGGTTTGCTTCCTCGTTGTTGTTGTTGTCTCCTCCTCTTCTGTTGGCTGGTCATCCGTTGCTGTTGCTGTTGTTGGTGGTGGTGCTGACGATGTGGTCGACCCGGATTTTTTTCCAAGAGCCAAGTGATGGTCCTTGACCACCTCAAAGGGCAGCGTCGTCACCTGTCGCTCCACAAAGAGCGAATTGCCCAGCTCTAGCACCTTCCAGTCAATTGGATTGACATTGCGCGGCTTGAAGCGGGTGAGGTAGAGGACAAAGGAGCTGGTGACCATGCGCCGCCC
>NW_016187131.1:0-4449 GCF_001687245.7 Rhagoletis zephyria | reverse complement strand
TCAACGCTTTGCCATGGGTGGGCGGTTTGGCTTTGTGCATTTTGTGTATGTGTAGCTGCTGCTGTGGTGGCATTTTGGATTGTGTCACCTTAGATAGACGAATGAATGGTATTTTTATACTTGTCAGCTGCAGGCATTTGTAGTCTTTCAGGCATGAAATAAAATGTTAATGCCAAATTAAATAAATAATGCAGACATTGAAATTTTATTTCACAAATCTTTGAAAAACTACAATTTCTCGCTGCTTAATTCACAGTTTATTTTTTCAGCTATGATTTTTCATGCTAATGCTTATAGTTGCACACTGCTGGCAGAATAGACAGTTCCACAGACGAATGACAAGTAATTTACGTTTGAGGCAATGAGTCAGGCAGAAGTGTTGAAATGTGTGCTGCACCGATGTACAATGTTGGTTAAAGAGGGGGTAAAAAATTAATTGCATTTACGTAAGTTGATGCGCTGCGGTAATGGTAATTTCATTTGAAATAGAAAATGAAATTTTAAGTAAATGGCTCATACACTCGTATCTAATTATATCCGTGTTGTCGCAGAAACATGGATTTTGGAGTAGATCCTTTGAAGTTATGAATTTTCGAGCTGTGCCGCATATAAAAACTTTTGAGATGTTGAAATAAAAAATATATGATGAAAAAATCTACCCCATTTTCGAGTGAATGATTAGAGTCCTTTTCGTTGAAAAAATAATTTCCACATGATTTTAAAAATATTAGCTCGGATTGCTTAAGCTTGAAATAGTATCTAAAAATTTAATTTTTGTCAAAACAAAAATATTTTTTTTTTTTAATTTTCATTTATAGAAAAACTCGTTACTTTTTTATTTGTTACTCGTAAATACCCGGCGTGCTTCACTGCGCCTTTAAAGTATAGTATTTTAGTGTTGTTACTTCTTTCCAAAAACTCTTATGGCCTCATTCATACAAATAAAATAGATTTAAAGAACTTTATGAATTGAGATTTTCAAAAAAAAGCATTTACGATGCATTCTTTGTATTGTATGAAAGAATCGAATTTCTCTTGGGAATTTAAATTAGTATCTAAAGATTTAAATAAAAAAAAAAAATATTAAAAAAAAATTTTTTAAATTTTTTTTATTTATTTTTTAATAGAAAAACTCGTAAATTTTTTAAACTTAATTTTAAAAATACGTGGCAGTCCGCTACAAAAAAAAATGTGGGACGTTAAATTTTCTTAAACCTCTTTAGTTTGATACCGGTATTGGAATATTTCATTTATTTTATCAATCTATTACTTGAATAAAAATTTTCAAGCAGGTGGCAACCCTACTTAAAAATATTTTTGGCAGTAAACTGTCCTAAACCTCTTTGCACTGATACCCATATTGAAATATTTTATTTATCTTCCTTCAACCTTCTGCTGTAAACCTTCTTCAACCTCCTTCTTTTGGCAGCCATATTGCAATATTTACTTTATCTTATCAATTTACTTAAACTGCATTTTTCAAACAGGTGGCCCCTCTCTAATTATTATTTTTCCTATATTTTAAATTAAACCTCGATTGATGCGCGTACAAACATGAAGACAGACAGACAAAAATTCTAAAAATTGTTTATTTAGCTTTTGTTGCTCTAATAAAGAATATGGGCGATATTAATTTTTCATTAACATCTATAATGTATAGACATCGGCAAGTTACAATTATATATGCATAGATTTCTCCGGTTTTATCGACGAGTTTTCGGTATATTTTAAAAATTCAAGGCTTTTTGATTTTTTTCTGAATTTTTCGAGATTGCTTGCGAATTTTTCAGGAGCAGAAATTACCGTTAGCTTTTTTCTCTTTAATGATTCGGAATATTCGAGTTTAAAAACGATTGTACGGAATCATTTTTGAAATTTTCGGGATTTCTTAGGTACTTTTCGGGGTCTTTCGGGACTGTCTGTGGTATTTTCAGAATTGTTTGAAAAGTGGCTCATGGGCTTTCTCATATATTTTTTTGGACCTTTTCGGAATTTTTCGTTACTTGTTAAGTATTTTTTTTCTGAGACGTTTATAGATTTTTCCGGTTTTATCGACAAGCTTTAGGAATATTTTAGGAATTCGAGGCTTTTTGGATTTCGGAATTTTTCAGAATTTTTCGGGATTGTTCGGGAATTTCTCAGGAGCAGAATTTATAGTTAAGTTTTTCCTTTAAACCCTATGTATAACACCTTACCAAATATATCTTAACATAAGTTTTCGAAAAAAAAAATTACAAACAAGTAGCAAAAAAACCCGAATTAAAAAAATATATATATCTATATATATTTCATGATCCAATGATCGGATCGATACCAGATTAGTATGGGACCACCTCTGAGACACTACCTTTCCGATGCAAAATATGAATTATCGAAATCGGTTGACGTGGTCCAAAGTTATGCGGTAGCATACATAAAAAAAAAAATGATAACCTCCACCTTTTTTAGAAGTCGGTTAAAAGTAGTTCTTGTAGTTATGTGAAAGTCGCTGATAGAGGTATTTAATATAAGCCCTCGATATACTTTTAAGGTGGTGTTGTTGGTTTAAAAAATAATTTTTTTCTTTTTATTAATACAGTCTTCTAAACGTCCTTATGCGCGCAAACTTTTTCATACTTTGACAAAACTTGAATTCTTTCTTAAAGTTTTATCCAAAAGTGCATCGTTTTTCTTCGCAAAACTTTTTAAAAATCAGGAAAAAAACAAAATGGATAGCCCTAGTGCGTCTTGCAGTTGAGAGCTGTTTGAAGGGAATTTCCTCGAAAGCCTTATGGCGCCCCTCAAATTAAATTAAACGATAGAATTCAACGAATTTTAATACAAATTTACTGAATTTTTTGAATTTTGATTTCGTCTAAGGTAAACACATTTGAAAGTAATCAATTGAAATGTGTGCGAATTTAATTACAGTTTCCTCTTACACTTTCAAAAGAATTTTAATACGGTACTTAAATTTTTATAAAGTTTACAAAGTAGCGAAAAACATATACTTTAGCTGCACCATAACATACAACGACAATTATTATTTGTGCAGTTTTCTTTAGTTTGTTGATTGATTTGTTTCTTGTTTAGATGAATAAATATGTATGTATGTAAGTAAGTAAAGCCGACCATAATACTGCTCAATGACGCATTTTCGCTTTAAATATTTCTATGCTTATGTGTGGCGTATTTCCAAATTTCGCTTTCATTTCTAAGGAAATTTTCAATAAAACGTATTCAAGGCGTAAGTGTGATTCGAGTTGGCGGTCCAAACAATTAGACAACTCATGCGAATTCCAAATGTTAACTGACTCATTAGCATCATGGGATTTTCGTATTGACATTTGAATTTCGAATACATATTTGAGTCTGTAATGATGAATTGTGAAATTAATTAATTTTATTGAAACCAACTTACGAATGGCGTTGAATGTGCATTAAACTCAAAAGATTACACAAATGTATTTATGTACATAAATATTCGTGAGTTTCAGTGTATAGTCACTTTATTTGGGCAGTGAAAATTGAAGAATTTTGTGTAATTATCCGGGGAACTAATCAACGTTTTCTGCTCGTATATAGTTCGCCAAAGAAAAATAAAAAATTTACGGGATTTTTTTGCGACCTGAAACTGTGTTTTAATGCACTACAAAAGTGCATACTCAAAATTTTTCTAAGAAATCAAATGAAAAAATTTTAAATTTCGATGAAAATTTGTGTGTGAAATTAAAAAATATTGATTCTTGTGGTTTCTGCTGTTGAATAAACTATATTAAAAAAAAAACAAACAAATTTGGTATGGAAAATATAAATAAATAAAATGATCAAAACGTCAGGGTATGCACTTTTGTAGTTGAGGGACAAGCCGATATACGAAGGGCTAAGTAGTCTAGAATGACGGATAATGCGAAACTACATCGAATTCAAAACTCGTTAAGTCTCTGAAATAGACATCAGTACTAATATTTTGGTGCCCTTTATTTAACAAAAACTTGGAATTTTTCAAACTGTAGCTAAATAGTTATGAAAGTACTAACATTCCATAAATATACAATGCCTAAAAAAAATAAAATTTATAAAAAAAAAAATTCCGCCCCCGGGTGGGCTCGAACCACCAACCTTTCGGTTAACAGCCGAACGCGCTAGCCAATTGCGCCACGGAGGCACTTGGCAAGCTGCTGCACTAAGGGCATATTCTAAAAAGCGAACGTGACAGTAATCGTCCCTAAGCTAATGGCTATCAACGAGTGAGTGCGAGTTAGTAAAAAGCGCACAAATGTACATACATANGAAAAAACACTTGTTGGGGCGTAAAAATTGGTGCGCTTTTGATAGCACAACTGAAATGTTGTGCGAAGTGTTTGTTGTTCTTTGGTATGGAAACCTTATCAATAATATCAAGCACCAAAAAAACAGGTGATAGCAAGTGGTGGAATAACAGGAGCACAGCATATGGGGAAAAAATCA
>NW_016187130.1:0-4449 GCF_001687245.7 Rhagoletis zephyria | reverse complement strand
GCATATATAACTTTCATTTTCGGGATATAGGTTCTTTGGAGCAGTAGAAATATTATCGGGTACAAATTTTATATAAATTTAACAAATATTGAGCATTTTAAGGCAAAAAATTGTTGAAAAAATTTGCAAATTTTTTTCATTAGCAAAATGCTCGAAAACCGCTCGAATGATTTTGTTTTTGTTTTCTTTAATCAAAAATTCAAGAGTTTTCCTTTCGTTTGGTATATGGGAAGTATTGGTTGATATCTTCTATATATGTTTATTTTATTCAAATATATGGGCATAAATGATTTTCCATACAAAATCACCTCGTCATCATTTTGCAAACACGTGCATATGTTGGAAGTGTGGGAAGGAGACAAAAAGTATGTATGCGTATGTAATGCGGCTTTTGATAAACAGAGGCGCGCTATTTATAACCTAATCGCAGCGTGTGTACATATGTAAATACATACATACGTACATATGTTGATTGCAGTTAATGTGGATCTGTTTCTATTTTTAGTATTCTATGTATGTCTATACATACATATGTACATACATATTATATATGTACATACATATATGAACACATGTATGCATAATACGCGAAGACTTTTCGAAGTGAAACAACATTTAGAAAAAGTCCAATCCAAGAATAAAAGTAAAGGTGAGGACGTACATAGATAAAGAAAAGGATAAAGGCCAAGGTAAAAATAAACACAAAAACAAAGTTGAGTAAAGATAAAGGCAAACATGAAGACCAAGGTAAATTTAAACACTTTACTTATATGTATAAGTGCAAAGGTGAAGGGTATATGAAGAATATGATAAACATAAAAATAAAAATAAAGATAAATATAAAGAAAAAGATGCGGATGAGGATACCGATAAAAGTATAGATGAAGATAGAGGAAGAAAGATTAAAATAAAGGTAGTTGTAGAGAAAAGGAAATAGATAAAGGCACAGAGACTCAATCTCGGAACTATTTCGGGATTTTAGGGATTCTCGGGACTTATCGATATAATCGATATTTTGTTGGTTTTTTTATCGATTTTGTTATCGAAATTTTTATCGATATTGTTATTGATTTTGCTATCGATATTTTTGGAACTTATCGATATAATGATCGATATTTTTATCGATTTTGTTATCGATATTTTTATTGGTTTTGTTATCGATATTTTTATCGATTTTGTTATCGATTTTGCTAACGATTTTGTTATCGATATTTTTATAGATTTTGTTACCGATATTTTCAGAACTTATCGATATAATGATCGATTTTGCTATTTATTTTGCTATCGATATTTTCACTTATCGATATAATGATTGATATTTTTATCGATTTTGTTATCGACATTTTAATCGATTTTGTCATCGGTTTTGTTATCGATATTTTTATCGATTTTGTTATCGATACTTTCGGAACTTATCGATATAATGATCGATTTTGTTATTTATTTTTCTATCGATATTTTCCGTTTCTTATCGATATAATGATCGATATTTTTATCGATTTTGTTATCGACACTTTAATCGATTTTGTTATCGATTTGATCATAGATTATTTATCGATTTTGTTATCGATTTTGATATCGATATTTTTATCGGTTTTGTTATCGANTTTATCGATTTTGTTGTCGATATTTTTATCGATATTTTTATTGGTTTTGTTACTAATATTTTTATCGATTTTTCTATTGATATTGTTATCAATAACCATACCACGTATTCTACGTTTAAATATAGCGGCTGTATCTCCGATACAGCCTGCAGACCCAGACGAAGGCGCTGGACTGTTCCTTTTTTTTATTTGTTCAGTATTCTTCGTTTATATTATTGGTGTCTTTCGAAACTTTTTCTGGGACTCTTCGAGATTTTATGTTTTTTGGAACTATTTCGGGATTACTTTCATATACAGTATTCGCAGCCAAAAATACTAAGTACTTTTGTACTCATTACATAATACTTGATTATTTACTAGAACATTAATGCCTAAATACTATTTTACTTGAACTTATGCTGAATTTCCACTTGGCAATAAATGTCGACATTTTATAAAGACAAATGTATACATAAATGCTCAGAATGAAAAAAGAAATTGATTTAGCCATGACTGTCTGTCCGTCCGTCTATCTGTCCGCCTGCGTACACAATAACTCAATCAAAATTTGAGATATCTCAACGTAATTTGGTTTGTAGGTTGCCCTTTATCCAAGTTAGGTTAGGTATTGAAAATGGGCGAAATCGCACTGTAACCACGCCCACTACCCATATAACGATATTTTAGAAAAATACAAGCACTACGATATTTCAGTATATATTAAATTAAAATTGTTGAAAATTACAATGTGGAGTAGAATTTTGGTAAAAAATATTATCATGAAATGTTTGGAAAATGGGCGTCACCACTTATGATGAAATGCTGTATCTCAGTAGCCGCTCTACCAATCCTCACCAAACTCGGTATGAGCCTTGCCTAGGATCTGTCTAATAAATTTGTTTAAAATCTTTGAAATCGGGCAATAACCACGCCCACCTGCCATATAACGGTAATTTACAAAAAACACGAAAACTGCAATAAATCAGTAACTAACTAAAGCTAGTTCACTCAAAATCGATTATTGCAATAACCACTTAGCACAAAATTTTATTATTGCGAATTTTTGGACAACGGGCGTGGTATCGCCCACTTTATGACTACAAAGGTGTATCTCCTTAACCACTTGATCGATTTCTTCCAAACTGGGTTCAATTATATTATTAAGTCTAACTCAGCCTACTTTCGAAAACGTTTGAAATCGGGAAAAACACCCCTGCCTATCGACAAATTTGATACCTGCACCGGGTATATAAAGTTCGGTGTCGCCCGAACTTATACTTCTTTACTTGTTTGTTCTTATTTTTCCGATCAAGAATAAATATTCGCTATTAACGGTTAAATTTGGTCGGAAAAATAGAAATTCAATTTCAATGCTTAAATTACAATTTTTTATATAAAGATCATAACCAATACAGCCCCTGGTATTTTTCATTATGAGACTCAAAATATTTGTGTACGTACATATGTCAAACAGCTATAATGCAGCTATTTTGTAACATTTTATAGCCGCAAGATGTACCGTATAGACAACTTACTGCCGGTTTATAACGCATAAATAAATATGGAAGCCAAATATGCGGCGTATGTACACGTACGTGTTTTTCATCTTTGTGGCATAAATGTAAACGTGTAACAACCAGCGGAAGTTGCATGCGCCTTCCTAGCGGCCGTGCTTTCGCATACAAATTAATCGATTACGAGTCTTTTAACTGCGTACATATGTATACATACATATGTAAACATATGACTAGGTAGCAAATTCGACTTGCTAAGGGTACGTTCACATAGGCAGCGGCGCGGAGTCGCACGGAGCAGTTTCGAGCTTTCAATTTAATGTATGTTGCTCCATACTATTTATGTATATGGGGTATTTCATGAGTAAGTGAAACTTTGTGTCCAATTATAAAGTAACTTATTAAACATGGAATGATTGATCAATCAATGCTCAATACCTCAAATTAACGTAAATATTTTCTAAGAAAAAATTTAGTTATATTATTTTATACACTGTAAATACACTCAAAACTTCAACATTAGAAAAGTAATTGAATACGTCATTATATTTTAGTATAGAAGGCTCTGCAAAATCAAGTATTTACAAAGTTATTTTTTTTTTTTTGAAGTGGACAATAAATGTCTCGAACTTTCTTCGTCCCAAAGACGCAATATGGCATTGAAGAAAAATAGGCATTTAAATTATATAATGGAATGAAATCACTACGGTTTTGCATGTCCCACCCGTGACAAGAAAAGTTTTAAACTTCGTATTGCTTAGTTACTACTTTAGAGATTTATGATGGGCTAAGCGATGTAGTAAAAAATTTCGCGTGGCCCACTCCAAAAGTCAAGGTAAACATTACTATCATAGAGACGACAGGGAATTCTATGATGAGGCTTGCTTAAGAACAATCCAAAAGTCAATACTAACAATTACCTCAAAGGTTCCAACCAAGAAAATCTAGAAGTTCGCGTAACTTATAAATTCAATCCAATAAATTGCCTTTGAGTGACAAAGATATATGTATCTGCGTACAAGTATTCTAATGCCGATAACTTTTCGGATTAGACATGGATACACAAGATATTTTCTGACTTTCTATGGTTTCACCAAAGAATAGCTAAATTTGAGCCTGATTTGTCCATGAAATTAGTTTTCCAAAAATAACTCAACTACAGCCACTCTTAGGGCCGGTTACTCAATGTCTGGTTAGCAGTAGTGGTGGCAAACTATCGATGGCACTATCGATNTAGTTTTCCAAAAATAACTCAACTACAGCCACTCTTAGGGCCGGTTACTCAATGTCTGGTTAGCAGTAGTGGTGGCAAACTATCGATGGCACTATCGATACTATCGATAGTTTTG
>NW_016187129.1:0-4449 GCF_001687245.7 Rhagoletis zephyria | reverse complement strand
ATTAATATACCCTTGTGCACAAGTGCGCTCGGGTATAAAAATAATAAAATAAATAGTCAACTCTGGTCAATATCTGAGTGTCGTAAAGTTATGATATTTAGANGTGAACAAAATTAATATACCCTTGTGCACAAGTGCGCTCGGGTATAAAAATAATAAAATAAATAGTCAACTCTGGTCAATATCTGAGTGTCGTAAAGTTATGATATTTAGAAACATAAAGAATTAACGATGACACTGTTTCTAACTATATGAAGCTGATTTCGACATTTAGTTTTAATAAGATTTAGTATCGAAAATATTCTTTCAAAACTTGCCTAGGAAGGTGAGGTTGATAGCACACCTTTTTCGATGTTATAATGGTTATTTCAAAACCTTTTTTCAAAACTTACAAAGGCAAAACGAGAAGGCGAAGACAAAAAGATAAAACGAATTCATGCGTTGAATTTTCAGAGCTACGTATATATTTATAGTATTCATCACAAAATTGTACTAAAAAGTACTGCGTAGTAAACGAAATTGTATCAAAAAAGTACAATTGCACCAAAAATGCCAACACTGATGTAGAACAAAGCAGAACACAAATAATATTAAACTCATTGAAATTATTTTCAGCCTCTCACTCGACCAAATGAGTAAAATCCAGCTGGGTAGACTTTCATTTTTTTCATTTACACACGGCGATTTTTGTTGCCGCAACTCGACGTTTGTAGGAGAGAGCGTGACGAGGAAAGGAGAGGGGCACCGAGTTGCTCGTGCTCGGGCAACACGCTTTGTGCTCTCGTTCGCCTGTGTAAATTGAGTTAGTGGTTCTCAGCTGACAACAACAATTGCATTAACAAAAATCGCTGTTTATCGTGTGTCGTGTTAAATCGTGTGTTTATACACGGAAACTTTTGTCGACGCGATTTTTCACATTCCCTTTTGGTGTTGCTCGTTTCATTTACACACGGCGATTTGTGTGTATGCAATTGTTGTTGTCAGCTGTATGCAAAAACGCCATTTTGCTAATTGCTTGAGCAAGGAGAAGAAAACCTATGAGGAAACTGTTAAAATATATAAAAATTCTCTTTGAATTTGCTGAAGGAACTATGTGCTCATTTACACACGGCGATTTTTGTTGCCGCAACTCGGCGTTCGTAGGAGAGAGCGGGACGAGGAAAGGAGAGGGGCACCGAGTTGCTCGTGTTCGGGCAACACCCCTGGCAGCCAAAAGTGGTGAAAAATCTGGTGAAACCGCGGGTTTCGTTCACTTCAAAACTGGTGAAAAATCTGGTGAACTTTGTATGGGCAGTGTGCAGATTTTCACCAGTTTCCCCCTGTACGTGTGAGCCTTGCATCACTGTCGCACTCATTCAGATACTTCCTAAGGAAAACATATAGCTGCACTCGTCTAGCATTGCCCACTTCAGCTGGCGCAGGGTTGCATTCTCTTCATAGCGAATTCAAAATAACCTTAAAAAGTTTAAATAAAAAATCTTAAAATTTTTTTGATTTTTATTTTGCAAAATTTATTTTTCAAAATGCATTGTTAACCTAATATACATAGTTAGTAATCAATATTATGAATAAAAATTACAATTAACATTAATAATAAAGATATTTTTACATACATACAGTGACGAGCAAAACTGTAACATGATGTAACACTTTTTATTTCAGCCACCGCTATCTTTCATAGTTCTAACGACTTTCACACTTTTGTTCTATATTCTTATTGGTACACCCCTGCTCCCGCTCTCATAACGATTTGAGGTCAATCCAACAACAATAAAAAAACCTGGAGACAAAAATGAAAGTTAAGGCAAATGTTACAGTTTTGCACTCATTCTCAGTTTTGCATTTTACAGTTATCTTTTGCTTAGTTGGAAGTCAGATGACTTTTTTCTGTATTGTAATTTATTCAAGAAGTGATCACCAATAAATAATATGGTTAATCAGGAAACATAAATGTAAATAATAGATTTACTGCGACAAGGCGGGACCGTAGGGAAAGTGGCAAAAAAATGTGGAGTTTGCCACATGAAAATGTTAAGACTGAGAAAAAATATAGCCTAAAGTGTTACTAAGGACAAAGGAAGTCTGTCAAAATATATTACAGTCCGATATCTTGTGAACTTAGTAGCAAGTAACCCTGCAGGCACTACTACAGAAGCGCTTAAGGTATTAAAATTGAATGCAAATCAGTAGATAGTGAGGCGAAAAGTTGCCAAATTGAGCAAAATGGATCATAAAAGAAGAAAAAAGCAAATTTGAACAAAATACATGTGCGAGTGGGGCAGCGTTTTGCTGCATCGCGCGAAAACCGGACCGTTGCCTATTGGGATATGTTAGGCCTTACATAACGCAATAAAAAACACATTTTTAAGATTTAATTGAGGCTTATGTGGTCTGACAAGACTAAATTAATAGCTTTTAAGCAGATGGTCGGGCAAGGTATTGGAACAAAGGCCCAAATTAAGCCTAAGCGCATCATGTAAGGCAAACTGTGAATCACAGTGGTCGGTCAATATTAGTTTGGGGTTGTATTTCAAAAATGTTGTTGATCCGTTTGTACGTATTATGCGTAAGGAACAGTATCTGTTCATATTTCAACAAAATTTGCAAGATGTAGTCGAAAAAATTAGAGTTTCTGCTGAAAAAGCAACCAAAACACACTGCACATGTTCGCAAAGACTGGAACAAAAGCAGAAATTTGCTAATTTGAAATGACCTCCACAATCTGAGGACATGAATCTCATCGAGAATTTGCGAAATCAACTAAAAGCGCATCTTACTAAGTATCCAAGTCCGTCCAATGGAGTACGTGAGCTGTGAAAGCAAACCAAGGATATATGGGAGGCTATACCTCCAGAATTTTTACAGACATGCACATTAGGTATGCCAAATTGCAACCAGAAACTAAATAAAGCAAAACCATACCGAACATTGTGTTAATAATTCTTTTTTTTTGTGAAAATTGTCAAATAGTTATTAAAAATACATGAGTGCAAAACTGTAACATATGCCTTAATTTACATTTTTGTCTGCTGGTTTCTTTAATGTTGTTGAATTGACTTCAAATCGATATGACAGAGGAAGCAAAGATGTACCAATAAAAATACAGAACAACAGTATGAATGTCGTTAGAACTTGGAAAGATAGCGACAGCTGAAAGAAAAGGTGTTACTCCATGTTACAGTTTTGCTCGTCACTGTATGTGGCTGCTTAATTGCTTATTATTACTACTACTCCTTTGTATATAACAGTTTTCAAAAGTTGCAGATTTTCTATAAAAAAGTTAAGCGATTTTAACAGTATTATAATCAAAAGAAAGGTAATCGATTTACCTTTCTTTTAATATATATTGACAGTTGAAAATCATTTGTACTGGTTCATAAAAATTCAGTTTTGTTAGAACTTTGCAAAATGTGACTTTCACTTCTTACATATAATGTTTTCAAAAGTTGCAAAATTTCTATAAAATAGCTAACCGATTTTAACAATATTATAAACAAAAGAAAAGTAATCGATTTACCTTTCTTTTAATATATATTAACAGTTGCAAATCATTCGTAATGGTGCACAAACATTCAGTTTCGTTACAACTTTGCAAAATTTTACCACTTTTTCACTGCTTATATATAGCTGTTTACAAAAGTTGCAAAGTTTTTATGAAAACGTAAAGCGATTTTAACGGTGTTATAATCAAAAGAAAGGTAATCGGTTTACCTTTCTTTTGATATATATCAAGAGTTGCAAATCATTTATGGTGGTTCAGAAAAATTAAGTTTTCTTACAACTTTGCAAAATCTGACAAGTTGGACCTACACTTTGAAGGTGCTCCTGGCGTTGAAGGTGCTGAGGGCGGAAGGTACCCATGGTGCTCCTGGCGACGAAGGAGCTGAAGATAGAAGGTACTGGTGGTGCTCCTGGCGATGAAGAAGCTGAGGGCAGAAGGTTTTAATGGTGCTCCTGGCGATGAAGATGCAAGCGTTGAAGGTGCTGATGGTGAATCCCAAACCTGTAAACAAACAAAAATATCAATTAAGCAATAATGCAGACCCAATGAAGATTTTTAATGAACTCAATGTTTTACTTTCGCATCTATGCTCCCTAGTGGTTATTAGCGCGGACACATTTGATCCTATGTGCTCCCCGTTGGAACCATACCTTGCTCCATTTCCTCAGTTTTATCACAGTTTTGAAGAGTATTTAAAAACAAAAGTAAGCACAAACGCTTTTGACCACGAAGCCGAGAAACTAATTCGAGAAAATAGTCGCTATTTTATTATCACTTTAATAAAGGAATTACGCCAACGCCTCCCTACAAATATTGCCACACTAAAAAAAAATTGACTTTTTTCGGTTGGAAATGCATTAAGAGTAATTAAACCAAAAGTATTTGTTCAACTACAGCAACAAAAACACAAATATAATGCCGACGAAATAACATCCATAGAGATGCAA
>NW_016187126.1:0-4450 GCF_001687245.7 Rhagoletis zephyria | reverse complement strand
GAGTAATTTAATTCCTAAAGGAATCATTACGACCCAGCTCTGCTAAAAACCTCCAAAAATTATTCTTATCAGAATTGGGCTGATTTTTTCCCGACCTTCTTGTGTTTCGCAACTTTTTTTTCAACGCTTCGGGAAGATACTTTAAAGGCTCTGTCACATACAGCTTTCGTGTCGCTTTGACGTTGTTTCATTTTGACAGCAACGCAAGTAGCGCAAGTGTTTGCTACAATGAATGCTCTGACAGCAAATGTGTTTAGTTTTTGAATTTGAATTTTACGATTGAAAAACATTCAAACATTTTTAAAATGGAAGCATTTGGTCGTCGCGGCCCTTATTCGTTTTTTCTTTACACGATTTTGTGTGTTTATTTTAGAAAAAAGTGAATAATTACATTAAGGGAGTGTCAACGCGCGCAAAACGGCAAGAGTTAAGCAGCGTTCGTGTTTTTGTGGCGTCAGCGTTGCCTATGAGAACTGCTTCATATAAACGTAAGTATGTATTTATCTTAGCTGTCAAAGCACCAACCAACGCCAAAGCAGCACGAAAGCTGTATGTGCCAGGGCCTTAAGTTCGATACCACAAATTCGATTAACCAACTGCTGTTTTTATACAGTACGACCGCCATAAATAAGGTATAATAATGACGAATTTTCCCCAAGTATTGTAAGAACAAAAGTGAAACAAATTGTATTCCATTTAGAAATTATTATGAGGAAATGGACTATAACAACGATTATTGAAATTAACGTACCCGACACCACTTTATGATTTAATTTTTTATCATTTCAAGCCCACTGGAAATATGGCTTAAGAGAGGACAATTTAAAATACTGTATTTTCCAATACAATTACATTTTCGGTTTCAAATCTCAAACACAATCACAAATTACTTCGAAATTTCCTATAAACAAACCTTCCCACTATGCATAACATGAGAAATAGGCAACAATCATCAATGGCAACAAATTGGCGACTCACCGATTTATTGATGTGGTGACAAATCGGCAACATCACTTCGTTCATGTCAATTTTCAATAAATAAGTTCTCAAAAATTCCGAAACTTATGAATATGGCGTCAATAGTATTGCCCGAAAGCATTTAAATTATGCCCAAGGACAGGATTGAAAAAATAGGAAGCCCCATAGCGAGAAAAGGAATTAATTCCGATTGTAAGTTCCAATTTTGTATACAAAAAATAAATGAAGTATTAAAAAGAATAAAATTATTCCAAATATCGCCTGAAGCGATAAGAAAACGACTCATTCAGGTAATAAGAAAATGACTCGCCCAGGCGAGTTGCCTTCGGCGGACGTTTTAGAGCGACTGGTAATAGGAAATCGATTCGATGGCAATATTACCGGCAATAAATTTGTTTCCGAGGGCGAGACGTTTTCTTATTGCCGGCAACAAAAATTGTTTGGTGGGTTAGAGCAGTACAAAACTCACACGTACACAAAAATGTACAGTAGAATACGGTGAAATGGTCACATTGCCACATTAAGAAATTCATAGAAACTGTATCTAATACACCAGGTAAAGCTACCTGTAAAATATTGAGTATTATTTGCGCAGTCTGCTCTGCTGGGGTTGAGAGATCAAACGAACTTAACTTACTGAGCCGTTGTATTATTTTGACTTTTTGCGAATTCAAAAACGAAATCAATATTTTGCTTAGAACTTCAGTAATTTGTTCAAGAAACTAAATCATATACTACATATAGTTAAATAATATAAATTACCATGTATGTTGCAAGTTTACTTTCTGAAGGAATACCGTTCGAAGGCGGATAAAACAGAGGATCCATTGCAGCTGTATCTGAAAGAAAGACAAAGAATTGTTAAATATGCAACAAGAATTAAGAAAAAGACGCTTACGATACAATGTTAGTGAGGCATTAAGAGTTAGTACAAAAGTAGTATTGAAATAAAAAGAAAAATATATAAATAAGAATGTTTACAATTAAGGTACGAGCTAAATATGTATCTGAAGCGGAATGTCTGGCTACAGAAAAATTTAAATAAATAGCATGAGAAATTGGCTGTACAAAAATGAAAGTAGAGTCCGACCGATTAATCGGCCGATGCCAGGGCTAGTATAGGCCAAAAAAATCGACATCGGCCACTTTTGGCCGATTTTTGAAAGAGGTTATATTATTTAGCTATTTGACTATGTTTTTCTTTTGTTGTTATTATAAAAGTTTACAAAAGCATTTGTTCTTGAAATGAATTTAATTCAGCCGATTCTTTGCCGATTAAATCCTGAATATAATTTCATTTTAAGAACAAATGCTTTTATAAATTTTTATAATAACAAAAGAAAAACATAATCAAATAACTAAATAACAATATCTCATTCAAGAATCGGCCAAAAACGGCCGATTCATCGGTCGGACTCTAAATGAATGTTTAAAGTTTTTATACGAAAAATACGCTAAGCGAAAAAGCACTTTGAACGTCGCTGCTAACTGATAAATGTTAGGAGCAATTTTCTCTACAAAAGCGGAGTAGAATTTGGGGAGCTCTAGAGGATCACACTAGGGATCACAATCTGGGCATACGGTTTTATAATATTTTTCCGTTTCGAATAATCAACTGCTTATTAACCGACTTCGAAATAGGAGGAGGCTATTAATTCGTCAAAATATTTTTATTTTTTATCTATAACTGTATAACTTTGGACCACGTTAACCGATTTCGATGATTCTATCGAAAAGGTGGTTGATTTAGATCCGAACATTGGACCATGAAGAAATTAACGATAATCCTAAACTTTTATATGAGAACTGAAGCGGCTATGTTTTTTGCTTAAAAAATTACTTGTTTACATTGATATATTTACACTTACTACGCGTTCAGTAGCAAACACTTGAAACAATACTAGTGGCACTATATATATAAATAACAATCACCTACTTTTGCTGTTTAATTCAGTTGTTTCAGTTTTGTATTTAAGAATAAAAGGAAATGTACGTCGAGTAAAGGCTGAATTAGTGGTGCCATACCATAAGCCATAACCATAACCATAGCAATTAAATATTCCGATAAAACGTATGCACAGCTAGGTAAATGAATATTGGTGCCATACTATAACGCCCCAGAGCCATAACCGTATCCGTAGGTATATTATATTTAATATTAGTTTTTCGCCATAACCCCTAAGCAGCTCGGAAGTATTTTTCTACGTTATGGTTATGGCGTTATGGTTATGGCACCTCTAATTTGGCCCTTACAAACACATAATTTTCCTTTGTTTTTAAAATTATGTGACATGAGAATGATGAAAAAGATATGTGTATGTATGTATGTACATTAAGGCGTATCACGAAAAAAAAAGTTTAGCGTGTGTCAATTTTATTTGAATAATTATGCCGAGAAAAAATTTTGGGAGTAAACATTTTTTTTATGCTTTATTCACAAACAAAAAAAGTTATAATGTTTTTAAAATCCGGCAAAACCCGCCACTTAGCAATTGCTCACTTTTGCGCTCTGAAGAATAATTAGTTGTGTTTGTTTACAATCTATCCAGTAACTTGCCAGCAACTCTCCAGTAAATTTATTTCTAAGAATTTGCTCTCATTCAAATAAGATTTTTTAATTAACTCGGGTGAGTATAGAATTAATTTGCGCGTTTTGGGCACATTTGCAATGCTGTTCTGTTAAAAAAAAAATAATATTTAGGGGATTCACAAGACGTGTTAACCGTCGTAAAATCTTAAGCTTAACACTTGTTTATGTAAAATAGCGGTTAAAATGGTTGGAGGGTTGGCTAATTATATATTCTTTATCAGTTTAAAAGAATTTTGGTTTAGTTAGAAATCCCCTAAAACCATTTTAATTAAAAAAGATGTTAACCTTAAGATTTTACGACGGTTAACACGTCTTGTGAATCCCCTAATTGTGTTACATCCCGATTTGTGGGTAGCTTGTTGCTGAACAGATTCTTCGGTTCAAAAATCATTTTTTACAGCTGCGATCTCTTCTTCATTGTTTCATAGTCCAGAGCGAAACCTTTTCTACGACATAATTATTTTAAAAATCGGATATCAAATAAGAAAGTTATAGAAAATAGCGCGATTTAGCGGGTGCATAAAACATAAATAAATAATGTCAAAATGCGTGATGATTCTACTCCCCCTATGTAACGTTCATACTTTGTCTATATGTATTTCAGTCAGGCCAGCCAAGTATCCTTAGTTAGGGGCAAGACCCAAAATTTTAGCGTTTGCTTGGAATTGCACATTTTGCTTATTCACGGTTTCCAAGCTAAATTTTAACGACCATGCGTATTGGGTTCTTTCTTTCTTCATTAAGTCAATGAAACAATAAGTTTTTACTGACTAGCTAACATTATATAAAAATTTAGAAAAACCTTATTTTTTGCCCTTTTTAAGATAGTTGCCTTTTTTCCTTTTCTAACTCTCAATTGTAAAGGGCAAGGAAAAATCCCTT
>NW_016187125.1:2378-4451 GCF_001687245.7 Rhagoletis zephyria | reverse complement strand
TTCTATGTATACGTTAAGTATAGAGAGCTTAAAAGAGGTTTGCCCGCAGCCAAACTGATGCCTACCGTTCTAAATAGAGATGTAATCATTTTGATCGCGTTGCTCCAACAGCCGCAATGGTCGTGTGAGTAAAGCAGTGATGCGCAGAGAGAGCATTTACTCTATACGCGCGTATACAAAATGTATGGAAAGCTTAAAAGAGCTTTGCCCGCGGGAAAGGCGGTACCCATCAGTGGAGTGATGTTTTTAATTAAATTTTTACGTTTATTGCTTTATAAAATATGTATTTTTTAATTACAGTTCATTTTTATAAACTCATTTATTATAATTAAAAGAAATATAAATAAAAAAGGGAAACATTTACTGTAAAAAAATCAGATAAGTTCCTAAAAATTAAATTTATATAAAAAAATAATTTTCTACTTGAAAAAATAAAATATGAGAATCGCAAAGAAAAAATTTATCAGATAATTTCATAAAAATTAAATTAAATAAAAACAAACTTTTCTTTTTGAAAAACTAAAACCTAAAAATTAAAACAAAAGAATATTAAACACCAAAAAATAAATACAGTAAAAAAATTCCTTTTTTAAATTTAATTTTTTTCTTTTTTGATTTATTTTTGTTTAATTAAGATTTTATTTTTTTTAGAATAAAATTGTTTAATCTAATTTAATTTTTGAGAACTTATTTTTTTTAATTTTTCAATTTATTGTTCTTTTATTTTTTTGATTTTATCGTTTTAAAAAGAAAAAATATGGATGTTTTAAAATTTTCTTAATGTTTAGAAATTTTTTTCAGTTTTTGTTGTTAAAAAGAGAAAAATATTTTTTTTTTAAATTTAATTTTTTAGAAAACTGATCGCTAAAAGACAAACAAAGCATCGGTAAGACCTCCTCGTAAACAAATTTCTCAATTAGCCTTCGAAAGACTGAACACAGCTTTCAAGATAGTTGCCAGAATTGACAATTGACTTACGAAAGACTTTTGTTTTTTATTTCACGTTCCACCCTGCAGCAGCTAGAAATCCAAAGCTCCGTCAAAGCTTTCCTCATTTGGTCTTTACAGGAACAACTCCAGAGCTTTTGCATCCATTTATACGACAAGACTTATGCAGCTTTATATTAATTCTGGTGGCCATCTCGTGGTGAGGCCGTAAGTAGAAAGTCAGCGAAGTTTTCACAGTTACTTATAGTTCTAAGCCTGTCAGAGACCGGAAGAAAGAGTCGTATCACAATGCCTCAGTAAACTGAACCTTCAGACAACCATTTGAACTCCACCTTCTCTATAGATATTTAATATTTTAGATAAAATTAAGGTATCTAAACGAAAACGAACTATCTACAACAAATCGTTTTACTTTTCCAGGCATGCAACACTACGTCATACCAAACTATGAGCCATGGGGTCTTCCGCTGAATGAAACAACAATGGCGCAGATTTTCAAACAGCACGGATACTATACGAGTATTATTGGCAAATGGCATCAGGGTATGTCACGCAAAGCATATACGCCTACGAGGAGAGGCTTCGATCATCATTTCGGCTACTTGGGTGCCTATGTGGATTACTATGCTCAAACCTTGGATGCTACGGTAAGTTAATATTTCTGTAGCTACATATAACTAAAAATTAATATTTTTTTGCTATTCTTATCGTATTTACAAAATTAAAATTTGAATAACAAAAATGCCAGTTGCATCGGCAAATTCGAATAGCAAACAAATTACTAACTATGAGTAATAAACATTTTTCTCTACTTAGTACAAAAATCTATCACGCGGTCACGATTTCCGTGACAATCTTGCTGTATCGCGCGAATATATTGGTACCTATGTCACCGATCTGCTCACCGAAGCAGCAACCAAAGTGATAAGCAAACATGATGCCCACAAACAACCCTTATTTTTGCTACTAAGCCAACTGGCGCCGCATGCCGGCGATGAGGATGATCCATTACAGGCGCCTCCTGAGGAAGTAGAGAAATTTGCATATATTAAAGATGCGCAAAGGCGAACGTATGCAGGTGAGTTGGTGGGAAGGGAAATACAGTACGCTTTTTGTCAAGAGCAT
>NW_016187125.1:0-2353 GCF_001687245.7 Rhagoletis zephyria | reverse complement strand
TAAGCTCTTTAATGCGGCGAAGAGTGATGGGTTTTAAAATGCATACGAGGCAGTCCTGAAGAAATGCGACCAGCAAAGTCCGAAGGGACTGCTGTAAGGACTTCTGCGATAGTGGGCATCAGCTTGCCCGCTTGCGAAGTTCGTTCCAGATTTCTATCCTAAATGTCTACAAAGCTTGAAAGCGCTCTGTCCGCGACCAACCAATACTTATAAGCCAAATGGCGAGTGGTCGCTATCTCCTGGGGAAATGCTTCAGTGGAATTCAATGACTTTAAGAGCCATAAAGTCCTTCCCTATAAATCAACAGGCACGTACGGTATTTGCACTGCCGAACTTCGGTCAACGTCTGACGTTTTATGTCCGACACTAGACTTAATCTGTAAGGCTTGTCTTAAACTTAGTTTAGTGCCCAAGGGTGGGACCCTGGCGAAAGGGAGGTAGACCCTCCCCCCTGGATACCTGATTCCGGCATAAACGGTAATGGTTCTTTTTTCAAGAAAAAAAAAAAACGAAAATTGTCCGGTGAAGGCGGAATCGGTTCGTTGGTAGCATTCCACCAGACTTTATCGGAGGTTAAAAAGGCTGATCCCACGGTAGATGGCGCACGTGGCAGGGTCGCCCTTCTTATAGATTTGGCGCATCTCCGAATTTTGGCCACGGAGACAATACCACACCAGTTGGCTTGAGAAAGCCATTTTACCAAAATTGTTACATAAGCATTTGGTTTAGAGAGAACGGGCCTGTATTTCAGAGGATAAACTTAGTTTGAGGCAGCCTTGGGCGGCGCCTGCCCGGCGGCCATATTCGCGTATACATACACGTTCTGCTTTAGAAGGCAGCGAAAGCTTCATTCAACCACATGAATTGTTCGCACGCCCACAGTGACATCAGTTGCATGCACACTAAAAAAAATTTCTATCGAAGCTGCCCACCTCTGGTTTAAGGCATCGCCAGAGTTCAGAACTGATGTAGTCGTTTAGTTTTACCACTAACTTCAGGTAACTGGTACAAATTTATAGTACGAGATTGCACAACTGTCGAAGGCTACAAAATGTATGACTGCCGGAGGAAACCGTACTTTTACGAATACCACCATTCAGGCAGGCAGCTTCCGTAGATGTGGGCTTCTTACTAGATACAGTGACCAGAAAACTGCCAAACTCCCCCTCCTCTGCGTATGCTATTAATCTACGCCTTATTTCCCTTCATTTCTAAGCTAACGAAACCAGAACCTCGCCGTTAGTGAGAGTTTGCGCTTTTTGTAGACAAATAATCTGACTTTGGTATCACCTAACCACTTTCTCAGAAAATGATCTCCTAGTCACTAAAAAAGAAGACTCGAACAAGGAAATATTGATTTCCAGACCAGGGGTTGGGACCATGTAGTACTATTGTGTCATCCAATAATTGTGCATACATACATCCACCAGGATTCAGTAGGTATTTTGTTGAGAAGATCGAGTAGTAAGAGAGCAGTTTCGGTAGGTTTGGCCCAGCAAGAATGGCATAGGCTTCAAATGGCATGTGAAGAGATGAGTTACGCTGTCGGTACTTCTGCACATGCGGGACGCACTTTCGGTATCTCCGGGTCTATCCTAGATTAAACCTGCTGCAGTATAAACTTTTTTCAGAGCATAAATATTGGTATTCTCTTTGACGGGAAAGATCTGTGCATCCCTTTGGAGGTGGTGGCTGCTTTAGCATCATATAGAGACATCCTCAATTATTACTCTGACCAGTCGGAAACTATGTACACTTCGCCCTGCTCATTTCTGAAATGCAACTAATTTTTTTCTATTCTCTATTTCAGCTATGGTTTCCAAACTCGATCAATCTGTAGCTTCCGTGATTGATGCGCTCGCCCAAAAAGGCATACTCAATAACACAATTTTGATCTTTCTCTCCGACAACGGTGGCCCGACTATAGGCCTGCACGCCACTACAGCCTCCAATTACCCACTCAGAGGCGTAAGTATAACCATTAAATTAACCTGGCTATGGCTATTAATTAACCCTTACAACCTTTTTTTTTCTCCCATTACAGCAAAAGAGCTCGCCCTGGGAGGGTGGCATACGCTCATCGGGTGCCATATGGTCACCGCTACTCGAACATTTGGGCACTGTGTGGAAACAACACTTCTATATCGGCGATTTGTTGCCCACATTAGCGGCAGCGGCCAACATACCACTCGACTCACAACAAATGAAACTCGATGGCCTCAATCTTTGGTCCGCGCTAAAATATGGCTACAATTCGGTGGAGCGTGAAATTGTGCACAACATTGATCAGATCAGCAATTATGTTTCATATGGCAAAGGAAAATGGAAACTTATTAATGGCACTACATATGAT
>NW_016187124.1:3091-4451 GCF_001687245.7 Rhagoletis zephyria | reverse complement strand
CAGAAGCCTATGCGAAAACACAATATTCACCTTCCACCGTGTGATACTGGTGTTTTCAAAGGCGATTATCTGTCTTGGCCAAAATTTCGAGATATGTTCACGGCCATTTACATCTCGAATCAGGAGCTTACTCCAGTTGAGAAGCTATATTACCTCAACCAAAAAACCAAAGGAGAAGCCAAAGACATTGTGAGTAAGTGCCTAATAACTAATGAAGGCTTCGCAACAGCATGGGAAAATTTGTGTGAGCGATACGAAAATAAGCGTATTCTCGTGAACACACAACTAAAAATATTATTCAATTTAAATTCAGTGGAGAGTGAATGTGGTAGCTCTATTAAAAGATTGCAGCGTGATATCAAAAATTGTTTGTCATCCCTCAAGAGTCATCAAATTGACATTTCAAATTGGGACTCAATTGTTATATATCTTTGCTCGACTAAACTGCCTGACAGCACTTTGGCTCTATGGGAGCAAACCATAGACCACACAGGCGATTTACCGAAGTGGGAAGATATGGATTAGTTCCTATCTAACAGGTTCCAAACCCTGGTTACCCTGACCGGCTTAAAGGGTACAAAAGCGGTTAAGGCGCCAAAGCCGCAAAACACTAAAAACCCTTCAGAAGCCCATACCAAAAGACTTGGTGCATTCCAAGCAAGCGTGACCAAGTTCACTTGTACAATGTGCCAAACGAATGAGCACAAACTACGCCGCTGTTCCAAATTTTTGAAGCTTACGCCTGATGAGAGGTTTAATTACTTAAAGAGCAACAACAGTTGCCTGAATTGTCTGAGTGCTGCACATACCGTGACGAGGTGCACAAGCCCCTATAATTGCAGCACGTGCCACTCGCGACATCACTCGCTCCTGCACATTCAGACAAATGTGCCAAAGGCAACAGCGGCTCGAACGCCGCCGGAACCTGCCAATAACACCGCATCTTCCTCTCAACAGGCTCAAGCAAAGCGCAGCTTTAATAATAAGACACGTAACAATAAAAGCAAAGACGTTAAGTCTTGTTATGCTAACACAAATTCAGGTGTGGTCTTAGGAACAGCTCGCGTAAATATACGTCTCAATGGCACAGATATTTCTGCTCGAGCACTTATTGACTCTGGTTCTGAGCGTTCGTTCATAACAAAACGACTCAAACGCAGAATCAACCTACCAGCTAAGAGGATGCATGCCCAAGTCTCGGGCATTACGAATGCAACCTCTGCGCAGGTCAAAGAGGCATGCAGCATAGAACTTCGATCCCCTGTTGATCCACTGTTCAGCCTGCATGCAACAGTGCTCGTCCTAACAAGACTAACCGGAAATCTACCATCCTGTCATATCAGCGCTATGACTATGCAGG
>NW_016187124.1:1190-3079 GCF_001687245.7 Rhagoletis zephyria | reverse complement strand
GTGCTCTTAGGAACAGCTCGCGTAAATATACGTCTCAATGGCACAGATTTTTCTGCTCGAGCACTTATTGACTCTGGTTCTGAGTGTTCGTTCATAACAGAACGACTCAAACGCAGAATCAACCTGCCAGCTAAGAGGATGCATGCCCAAGTCTCGGGCATTACGAATGCAACCTCTGCGCAGGTCAAAGAGGCATGCATGCANATAGAACTTCGATCCCCTGTTGATCCACTGTTCAGCCTGCATGCAACAGTGCTCGTCCTAACAAGACTAACCGGAAATCTACCATCCTGTCATATCAGCGCTATGACTATGCAGGCATTTCCAGGTCTTGTTCTAGCTGATAAACGGTTCTACGTGAATGAAGAAGTAGACCTCGTACTTGGCGGAGACATTTATCCCCAAATTATTTTATGCGGCTTGAAGAAAAATGTACTCAGTACACTTCTCGCCCAAGAAACAGTGTTCGGTTGGATATTAACCGGATGCACAGATGCACCCAATCCAACCAACAATATAGTTTCGTATCACAGCGAAGTTGCCTTGAACAAACAACTTACTGCATTCTGGGAACTCGAAGACATACCAAAAAACAAAAGCTTGAACGAAGACGACCAATACTGTGATGAACTTTATCGGAAGACAACTCGTAGACGAGAAGACGGAAAATACGTAGTCTCGCTACCATTTAGGCAGGAATTTCCCGCAAACATCTGCCTAGGCCCTTCTCTTAAAAAAGCATGCTCTCAGTTCTTCCGGAATGAGACACGGCTTGCAAAGGATACCGTCCTACAAAAAGAGTATAATAGGGTACTAGCTGAATATGAATCACTAGGACATATGTCCAGAATAAATGATAGTATTTCAGCAGACTCTTCCGATAACTACTTTCTACCTCACCACGCTGTTATAAAGGCAGAAAGTACCTCCACCAAAGTTCGAGTCGTCTTTAATGCCTCAAGTCCAACGGCTAATGGCACAAGTCTGAACGATGTACTTCTCCCAGGTCCAGTTCTCCAAGCAGATCTTCCGATCCTTATACTCCGCTGGAGGTTATACAGATACGTTTTTAATAGTGACATCGAGAAGATGTATCGGCAAGTTTGGGTGGATAGCAACCATACCAAATATCAGCGGATAGTTTTCCGTACAAACCCGAACGAACCTGTAAGTCTATACGAATTAAAGACTGTCACTTTCGGGATTAATTGTGCTCCTTACCTCGCGATAAGGACACTTCTACAACTGGCTGACGATGTAGAAAGCTCTTCCCCAATAGCATCTAACATACTACGGAAATGCATGTATGTGGATGACGTGCTAGCTGGAGGACATAGCATCGATTCTACCGTAAAAGCAAGAGATGAAATCTCTGAAGTACTACGGTCAGCCGATTTTCCGCTAAGGAAATGGACCTCAAACTGTGCGGAAATTCTAAAGGACATCCCAAAAACGGATCTACTCAATGAAGACTTTTTGGCATTCGAAGATACCAGCACGGTTAAGGCTCTTGGCATAAGATGGAATGCCCATACCGATCTATTCTATTTCATGGCAAGACCATTGGAGGACCGCGAGACACTTACAAAAAGGGCGATACTATCAGCTATCGCCAAGCTATTTGATCCGCTAGGATGGCTTGCTCCAATAGTCGTCGTGGCCAAAATAATCATGCAGAGTATTTGGCTAGAAGGCACAGACTGGGATGAGACTGTGTCTTCTACTACTATGGAACGATGGCACAATTTTACCAAACATTACCATGAAATAGACAATATTAGAATACTTCGATGGGTACACTTCGCACCAGGAGATAACATCGAGATACATGGTTTCTGCGACGCATCGGAAAAAGCATATGCGGCTACTGCATACATGCGCGTCAAAAG
>NW_016187124.1:165-1060 GCF_001687245.7 Rhagoletis zephyria | reverse complement strand
ACAATATTAGAATACCTCGATGGGTACACTTCGCACCAGGAGATAACATCGAGATACATGGTTTCTGCGACGCATCGGAAAAAGCATATGCGGCTACTGCATACATGCGCGTCAAAAGGGATGACAAAGATTTGGTCAACCTTCTTTTGACAAAAACCAAAGTAGCTCCTGTCAAAACAATATCGCTACCACGACTAGAGCTTTGCGGAGCCGTACTGCTCGCGGAAATCATAGAATCCGTAATCAACAACCTCAACCTAGGGCAAGTTAAAACATATCTTTGGACAGATTCGACCATCGTACTCGCATGGATACGAAAGCCGCCTTGTTCTTGGTCAACTTTTGTCGCACACCGAATTACGAAAATAATAGAAAAAGTCGGTAACAGGGACTGGTCGCATGTAGACTCGGCTTCTAATCCAGCCGACTTGGCTAGCAGAGGATTGCCTGCGTCAGAGTTGGTGACCAATTTTTTGTGGTGGCAGGGACCTTCTTGGTTGCAAGAAGACAACTCTAAATGGCCTGCTCAAGAAATTAACTATCACACAGAAGTTGAAGAAAAAAGGGCACACGCTTATGCATCAACAAAAGTAAATGATATCGATATTCTTGGCCGGTTTTCATATCTACCGAGAGCTTTGAGAGTGTTAACATATGTCATGAGATTCTATTGAAGAACTCACCCGAAAACTAAAGCTTTATTTCAGGAAAATTCTTGCTTAATTTCATCAGATGAAATTAAGATGACGACACATCTCTTGATAAAAATCAACCAGAAGCAACACTACGGTGAAGAATACAGGAATTTGAAAACTAGAAAACCCATCGATGCAAAGAGTGAAATCCTTCCGCTTAATCCGTTCGTCGACAAGCACGACATCATCAGGGCTGGAGG
>NW_016187124.1:0-136 GCF_001687245.7 Rhagoletis zephyria | reverse complement strand
AATCCGTTCGTCGACAAGCACGACATCATCAGGGCTGGAGGTCGCCTCGGAGCATCCCAGGACTTAGCTTATAACGAGCGCCATCCTATCATTATTCCGTATAACTGCAGATTGTCCCGTCTTATCGTCCTGATGA
>NW_016187123.1:3729-4451 GCF_001687245.7 Rhagoletis zephyria | reverse complement strand
TTGCATAAAACTTTATTCGGATCTTTTTTAAGATAACACCAATGAAAAGGGGGGGTATGCGTCAATAAAAACAATGTTGGTTTTTTGGGACAGTCTAATCATACACCCACTATAATTGTTCTTAGGTGTTCAGCCAATAATGTTTGAAACACAAGATTCAAATAAAATACGCTTACTTTGATGTTTTTGTTTAGGTTCTTCGAGTATTTCTTTTCTCTTCTCTCCCTCGATAATNACGACGCGTGAACGTGAAACCTTCTTGGAGATGCCACGGCGAGTTCTAATATTTCCAACTCAAATTTAGTAACCTGGTCTTGATAAAATACCACTTCTCATTACTGTAGCAAATGCCTCAAGAGAGCTTTAGATTATAAGGTCGAACCCGGCTCTCCCTTTTCCATTTAATGAAATTTATTCTGTCTTCCACAAACACCTCCAGGGATATGTGGCAAGAAAAAGTAAATTTGTACTGGAAGTGAAACGCCCCTTTTTCTTATAACCCTAATCTTCTTCCATGAATTTAGAATTGATTTTACATACCCCAGTACCAAGTCCCAGTACTCCACCATGAAGACCTCTAGAGATAAGCAGTATAAAAGAGTAAATTTGTACGGCAAGAACCATGTCCCCTTTTCAAATAACGCAAATTTTTCTCTATGTGTATGGAATTAATTTTGTATACACATCTCGGTGCCAAGTTCCAGTCCTCTGCAATAAACACC
>NW_016187123.1:0-274 GCF_001687245.7 Rhagoletis zephyria | reverse complement strand
ACTCGCAAATATTATTCAAAGCTTTTGAGGCTCGCATCAATGTGGAATACTGTAACTCCGTCAAGTTAGTGTTTATTGATGGCAAACAAAGTACTATAATGTTTGGCAATGATATCACCCCATCGAACAATGCACTTATGCAGTTCATACAAATGTTCCACAATTGAACTAACAAAAAAATATGGCATACGACTCTTTTATAGAAGCTGTGGACACTGGAGTAAAATTTAAGCAAAAAAACAAAACCGACTTCAATTCTCATATACAAATTTAA
>NW_016187122.1:0-4451 GCF_001687245.7 Rhagoletis zephyria | reverse complement strand
TCCTGAAATATACTAGCCAGAAATGCGATTGTTTTATAAAAAAAAGAACCATTTTGGAATATATGTAAGTGTTTTTACTCTCTAGAAAATAATTTATGCAACGTCACATACTCGGCTTTGCATTTTGTTGATACGCGGTTTTGTACTTTAAACGACGATATGTATGTATATTAAGATCTTGCTTAAAGCATCCTTTTAAGTTAATTAAATCAATTGCGCTTGTACCTATTTTGGTGAGATCTCTTCATATGTTCATTGCTTCGTTCACAAAAAATAAAATGCTTTAATTTCACGCTTAAGTGGCGATTATTTATACGTTTAGAAAACGTAATGCTTTCTACCATCTTTAATGAAAATCGATTTTTGAACGAAAAAAACTTTATAGGAAATATAAAATTTTGGCTTATTTAAAAAAGTATCCACTTTTATACTGACCGGAAAAAATGAGTATCCGCAAAAATTCGTCTAAAAATGTATCCAATTAGATCTATTTAGATCCAAACGGGATCCCTGGTTACGCCACCAATTTCGATTGGCAATCACCGTGCAATTGTTGTTGTGCACAGCACGGAGTGAGAGAATTTTCGAAATCGAACAGCCAGCACGATTTGCTGGGTGAACCGAACAGCCAGCACGCCAATTCTTCAGGGTGGCAATACGCTATTTTGCGAAAAAGTATTAGTATTAAATATTAGAATAGAGGCATTTCATGTCACCGCGGCCACCTCTGTGCGCGACCTCTCAGGATTTGGATGGAAGTTGAAGAGATTGAAGGTCTAGGTGACATGAATATACGTGCAGCATATTTTGCCGATATAACGTAGGGTTGCCTATTTACACGGGACTTAAGTTTTAAGAAAACGTTATACATACCTTTCTTTAAAGCGCTGTATCTTGGAAACCTTTTCACGAAACTTAATGATAAAAATGTATTATTATGGGCTTTAATTGTACATTTTGTACATTAATCTGCAACGTATCAAAAACAAAAAAAAAATAAGTATACATTTGTCTTTTTGATTTTTTTTGAATATAGCATTTAAAAAAGTCTTTNTTAATTAAATCAATTGCGCTTGTACCTATTTTGGTGAGATCTCTTCATATGTTCATTGCTTCGTTCACAAAAAATAAAATGCTTTAATTTCACGCTTAAGTGGCGATTATTTATACGTTTAGAAAACGTAATGCTTTCTACCATCTTTAATGAAAATCGATTTTTGAACGAAAAAAACTTTATAGGAAATATAAAATTTTGGCTTATTTAAAAAAGTATCCACTTTTATACTGACCGGAAAAAATGAGTATCCGCAAAAATTCGTCTAAAAATGTATCCAATTAGATCTATTTAGATCCAAACGGGATCCCTGGTTACGCCACCAATTTCGATTGGCAATCACCGTGCAATTGTTGTTGTGCACAGCACGGAGTGAGAGAATTTTCGAAATCGAACAGCCAGCACGATTTGCTGGGTGAACCGAACAGCCAGCACGCCAATTCTTCAGGGTGGCAATACGCTATTTTGCGAAAAAGTATTAGTATTAAATATTAGAATAGAGGCATTTCATGTCACCGCGGCCACCTCTGTGCGCGACCTCTCAGGATTTGGATGGAAGTTGAAGAGATTGAAGGTCTAGGTGACATGAATATACGTGCAGCATATTTTGCCGATATAACGTAGGGTTGCCTATTTACACGGGACTTAAGTTTTAAGAAAACGTTATACATACCTTTCTTTAAAGCGCTGTATCTTGGAAACCTTTTCACGAAACTTAATGATAAAAATGTATTATTATGGGCTTTAATTGTACATTTTGTACATTAATCTGCAACGTATCAAAAACAAAAAAAAAATAAGTATACATTTGTCTTTTTGATTTTTTTTGAATATAGCATTTAAAAAAGTCTTTATTTTTACATAAAAACATTGTCTATAATGTCAACTTTAAGTACCCAAATGGGCGTAATGGGATACTTATGCGTATGGACTCTAGATCGTCTAACGCTCAAGCAATATGATAAATAGACATTACAGACAATTTTATGAAATTGTATATATTTGAAAGAGGAAAGGTGCGTAAAAAACAAAAACAATATGAATAAATGATAATAACTTTACTAAAGGTCTGAAATCATGAAAATCCCTTCAAAGAAGTAGCAGAATTGAACCTTGTTGTAAGCTAACATGGGAAATATGCTTACGACTTGATTGGAGGAATTTTTAATAGACTAGCAGCAAGAGCAAGTCTTCAACTCCTGATGTTACAACAAATTCGTACAACCGAAGCACTCTACCAATGGGGTGCTGTATGCTTTCAATGCCAATTACTTTAATCCTATTTTAAGCTAGTTTAAAAGGTTAAATATCATCAAGTTAGGGAACTTCATATCCTTATTTAACGAATCTTTAAATCAATAATTTTTTTTTTTAATTTTTATTGTAATAAAAGCGTGTTGTTGTTTTTTTTTTAACTATAATTTTATTACTCATTAGGTTTGTTTTTAGGAAAGGTGTGTATTTCCTTTTTCTTGTTTTAATAAAACGACTAACCTTGTTTCCAAAGTCAATTCTGCCATTTCCTTGAAGGAATTTTCATGATTTCAGACCTTTAGTNTTAACCTTGTTTCCAAAGTCAATTCTGTCATTTCCTTGAAGGAATTTTCATGATTTCAGACCTTTAGTAAAGTTAATATGATTTATTCGTATTGTTTTTGTTTTTACACACCTTTCGTCTTTCAAAAATATACAATTTCATAAATTTTCAAAATCTATTTATCATATTGCTCGAGCGTTAGACGATCTAGAGTCCATACGGCTAAGTAGCCCATTACGCCCATTCGAGTACTTAAAGTTGACATTATAGACAATGTTTTTATGTAAAAATAAAAAATTTTAAAAATGCTATAATCAAAAAGGAAAATGTTTACCTAATTTTTTTTTCGTACGTTGCATATTAATGTAAAAAATGTACAATTAAAGCCTATAATAAGACGGAAGACATACATTTTTTTCATTAAGTTTCGTTAAAGGGTTTCCAAGATATAGCAATTTAAAGAAAGGTATGTGTGACGTTTTCTTAAAATTTAAGTTCCGTGTAAATAGGCAACCCTACGTCATATCGTCAAAATATGCAGCACATATATTCATGTCACCTAGACCTTCAACCTCTTCAGCTTTCATCCAAATCATGAGAGGTCGCGCACAGAGGTGGCCACGGTGACGTGAAATGCCTTAATAGTAAAAAATATTTTTTTATTATTATGATAAAGTAGATATTATAAAAATAAAATATTAAAGAAAGAAAAAATATTAAGTTGTTCTTCCATTTTTCATTTTCCGACTTAAATTTTGATCCATTTTTAGTTGCATTTTTACTTCACCATTTACTGCTGCCATTGTGTGCGAAATTGTATGAAATGGAAAAAGGCATTTCTTAAGAAGCAACCCTGTGCTCGCCAATCAGCAAACAGAACGTAACCACTTCTCACCAAACAACAAAATTTTTCTATTTTACCATGTGTGTTTAAAGAAGTTGCATGCTTATAAAAAACCAAAAACCTGCCAAAGCTTCGTTTTAAAATATTTCTTTTTTGTCATATTTAAATTTTTTTTATATGATTATATTAATAAATGATTAAAATTAGAAATATGCCTTGTACAAAGTTGATATTCTGGAGATTTTTTGTTTGTTTTATGTTACATGTGCGTTACTTTAATTCACAAAGGCCCTAATCAGAAAATTATATTATTTAAAGGAGAAGTCAAAAACATTATAAAAAGAAAATCAAAAGCTGCAAATACCTATATGTACGTTTTTTAAAAAAGTGGCATACCTAACTCCGTTGTTTTTGGTACTAACACGTACAAATTGTTAGTGCAAGTGTGTTTTAATATACATATCTTACCAAAATCTGTGAAGAAAAAACACAGTTTCGAAAAAAAAATTGTGGATTAGGGCCTTTGTGAATTAAGGTATTAAGGTATCCTGCAAACTAAAGTTCCCGAAATCTTAACGAAATCTTTAGCAGTATCTCATTTCTGTAATGATTTTTTTACGAATCTTCAAAGAACATTATATAAAGTGGTTGACACGAACTCGTAAAGAAATTTCTGTACGAAGAAAATTTAGAGAAAATTTTTAAAAAATTCTGCAAGAAATTCTTCACATATTTAGCAGCATTATTTTCATACTTTTACCGATTTTTTTTCCGAAATTTCATAAAAGAATCGAAATGTGCAAAGTTTATTTCATTTTAGAAAATTCGGCAAAAAATCGGATGAGATCTTTACGAATTTTTTCAAATTTCTCTATAATTCAAAATACTCTAAACAAAATTGTTTGCACGGGATATGTATACGTACACACTTCTATTAAATTTTCTTAAATTCTCGGTNCAAATTTCTCTATAATTCAAAATACTCTAAACAAAATTGTTTGCACGGGATATGTATA
>NW_016187121.1:0-4451 GCF_001687245.7 Rhagoletis zephyria | reverse complement strand
TGGGAAAGTGGGGGAAGGTAAGGGAGGATGACGACACCTATGGCTTCTTATAAGAGAAACGCTCCGTGGCTCCACCTCGTCCTCAGGCGCCATATAAGCGGAGATCACCCTCCAGGCTCATCGTCACAATGTCCATCGCCGAAAAGAGGAAAGAAAAAAGCATTAAGTTCCTGATGATAATACAGGGTTGAGGGGTCTACCTGCGACCTGCTACACCCTCAGTTTATAGTTCTTCGTCCGAATACCAGAAATCTTGTCGCATCTGCTCAGCCACGGCTCCTGGATCAGGACTACATCGACTCCACCTTGCTAAAGGTTGCTTAGAAGAAAGATTCATCTGAAGAATATCCATACTCCATAATCCTCCCCCGCAGAAGCCGATCGCTCTCCGGCAAACCACCTTGTTGAACATGCCATAGTGCCATCTGGTACAATCGAAATGCGACGGTGGCCCAGGGTTATCCATAATCACCGTCAAAAAACGCCAGGCAAGACTGACGCAACCCTATTCCAGTCCTTACTGGAAATGGCCCCGTCTACCTTGCCGCAGTCTAAGATGCTCAGAGTGATCGTGCCCGCCTGCCTGGCATTCAGTCTTTCACGAATCGTCGATAGGACTTTATAGAAGGCCTAATCAGCGCTAACGCACCCTTACTGCTCATATATCATCCATCTTACAGAATAGTCCCATCATATTGATATTCTAATCTCCTAGTGTGGCCTGGCATTGGAAAATATGGAGTGTCCTTTCCTTAAATAAAAAAGTTATTTAACATGAAAATTGCTGAAAATTAGAATAGCGAGAAAATGTAATTAAAATTTTTCAGAAAGCACAGACGTACTGCTTTTTATTGCAATATACTCCCTTGTACACCCAAAAAAAAAATATATGGAAATGTACTCCTTTATTAGTTTTGTACTTCTTTTCTTCTCCTTTTGCCAGCTATTAATATTTTATCATATACTGGGTGTAAAATAATAACTGTCGCACAGTTTTTTTTTTGGTTTTTAGTAAAAGGGACCTTTATAGATTTTGCGAAAATTTTATTAATTCGTTTTTAAATTTTTACCTTCATTTGGGTTTACCAGCGGGTTTGGGAGAAAAGCGCAAGCGGCACGCAAGTCGGTTACTTAATGACATATCGAGTCCTAACCGCCAAAATAACGTAAGCGACATTTTTTTCAAAATTTCTTTTTAATGCAGAAATGCATCTAGATGCTTTAGAAATATTTCTGCATCAAAAAGAAAATTTTGAAAAAAATGTCGCTTACGTTATTTTGGCGGTTAGGACTCGATATCTTCTGTAAATATAGGCTAATTTCCCCCATTTGGGTCCTTTATACTCCGTCTTTTGTCCAACATAAGGCCTCATACTCAGCAATCGAAAAGACTCCGAACCGGTGACTAGGAGGGTGACCAACCCATACAGACGTGAGTGCCGCATGAACTTATCTCCCAAAGCTGGCAAATGCAAATAAGAATTAAAATTTTTATAACTAATTAATAAAATTAATGTAAAGTATTTACAAAGTTAACAAAAAAATACTTTTTTTTCGCAAAATCTATAAAGGACCCTTTTATTTTTCAAAAAACCTGTGCGACAGTTATTATCTTACGCCCTGTACTTAGCCATTCATATTGTGGCAAACACTACTTAGTAAGAAAAGTTAAGTGTGATAGTGAAAAGGTGTAGGCATGGTCGTAGCAAGGTAGGTGCAGAGCGCTCGGGTATAAAAATCAGAAAAATATTAAATTAATTATAAGGCTTAAATTAAAAAGCTGGCCATATATTCAGAAAGAGTTTGGAATTCTTTTGTCGAATTTAGTTGGGGAAAATTTCCAATAAGGGCGGTCACTGAAGAGGTGGTGAGCGAAGGGGGAGCGGGCGTAGCACCCCCGACCACCTAGGCCCCCTATGGGTCCCTAGGGACGCCCTAGAAAAATCGCCAAATATCACAATTGGGTGCCACGCCCACTCCCCTTTGATCACCATCTCTTTAACGACCGCCCTTATTGGAAAGCTAAATGGGCTGGTTATTTATTTTTAACATTTATTGTTGCTTTGAAAAAGATTTCTAAAATATCTTTGTTTATTTGTACCTAATTAATGGTAATTTGTAACAATAAATTGCACAAAAAATTTCAAAAAAAAAATTGTACTCCTTTTCTAGGTCTTGTACAGCTTTTTTTCTAACGAAAATATAAATGTACTCCTTTCTCCGTTTCAAAATCTGGCAACCCTAGTTACCACAAAGAAGGCTTACGGCTAGTAAAACAGTTCAAAGCCGAACTACTTTAGCTCAAAAGAAAGGTTCGGGTAAACAGAAGGGATTGCATCATCGTGAACAGTCAAAGGGAATTGTGACCACATTAACGAAGAGTCCGAATATTTCAGGGAGGAAATTGGCAAGTAAGGTTAACTTCTTAGCACCATTTTTGAATAGAACTAAGATCAAACACAAGGTAAACGATTTACACGGAGAAACAAATTCCAGAAAAAACTCTGTCAGGAAGGATACCGGGAAAGATTTACTCGTTCTGGCTGACATTTTTATTTTTTGGAGAAATTCGGATTTTTCTGGCAGCCCGTCTGAACTTGTGACAAAAATGCAGCTCCTTTGTGGCATCGGAGACAATCAACAGTGGTTTATATGTGAAGGCATGCTTGCAGCAGAGATAACTTCTATTCTTACGCTTGCATGAAGGATCCACTTAGTAGTGGCTTGACCTCGCTTCATGTCACTACGCCATATCAGACTTAGAGTGGCTTAATCCACCAAACTCTTCCAAACTAATGACGAATGTGGGAAAATGGGCTCTCATTGAAAAAATGTGACCAAGGACCTTCAAGTCACTAAAGGAAACGCATATTGGTGGGGTTCCGGATAAAATACAACTTCTTATTAAAAAGTTATAGCTCTTGCTTCTTTTCCACTTTTGTTAGTTTTTTGGTGTAGATTCCAAAAGTAAAATACCACAATTATGTTTATTAGGAAAATGGAAAAGTAACAAAGCCTAAGAGGTAGAGTATAAAGCAGCTATTTCGGAGAATACCGCATCTCCTCATCAGACTTCTTTTTCTAGACTTCAGCCGGGATTGAACCCGCATAATCGGTTTGAAAATTCAGAGACGCTAACCACTGAGCTATGCACACCCCGTAAGCTCCTTATTCAACCTACATTCAAGTTCAGCTGATTTGCCGTTATTTATTTTGTTTTTGAAAACCTCATAACTGGTTAAAAAAAAAATAGACATATTATATTCCACCAATTCCAAGCGATTGTTCCTCATTTACATTTCGACTGAAAAACTTAAGAGCGCAATTATGCCAGCGACGACCACAGAGAGCTTATACTTTGTGCATGTTATACAATTTTAACTCTAACCCTGATGGTAAGGGTATGTAGTTGGACCGAGGTTAAGATTACTCGGAATGGACTCGGATGGGAAAGCATATGTCTATTTTCCAGGCTGAAATATATGCCATAGAAAGATCCGCGGACTTCAATATCAAGCGAAACTACCGGAATCAGAACATCGTGATTTTGACTGACAGCCAAGCGGCTATCAAGGCCCTCAGATCTCACCAGGTAACTTCTAAACTGGTGATGGAGTGCCTCGATAACCTGAATACTCTTAGCCTGACCAATTAGGTTTGGGTTCTCTAGATTCCGGAACATATCGGTATTAAAGAGCCCTTCTGTGGCTTGGCGAAAGGGGCACTCTCCGAATTTGTTCGGTTAGAGGAATAGGCTCAAAGAAATCGCTACTGCGATAACCTACCAGATCTAGAGCAGTCCAAAACACTTTTGGGATTAGGCCATACTTGACGTACTTTCCATCCGAGCAGTCTACCTCAACTCGGATAACTAACTTATTGTAACAATGGTCCATATGCACCATGCAACGGCTATATTTCCATTTATATCTATACTATAGCAAAGCAAATTTCGAAACTCGTCCATTAAAAAAAAAATCTGCAATACGTTGTAGAGCTCGATGAGCGAGTCAGTATATCGGTAGAAATATGTATTGAGAGGCTTTATAATTCGTACATACAATAGATTGGCGCTTACACATATGTTAGTATTTGGTCGAGCTTCTCCTCCGATTATTGGCGTGCGCCTTGATGTTGTCACACAAAGAGGAGGCGCCTACGGTTTTATGCCGTGAGAAGCTGTTTTTCAAGACAGAAATACACTTGGAGGTTTGTCATTGCCTCCCGAGGGTAAATTACTCGAGTACGACAAGCAAACCTCTTTCCTCTTATAAATTTAAAATACACAAAAAATTACTTAGACAAAAATGTGCCATGCTATCAATAATAAAAACCAATCCATTACCTTCAATCGGTCCTTCCCACCAACTCCAAACACAATTTATATAGATTTAGTCGAAGCGAATTTATTCTAATCTGCTCCATATAGCAAACCGCTTATGCACCTACAA
>NW_016187120.1:0-4451 GCF_001687245.7 Rhagoletis zephyria | reverse complement strand
TAAAGCAGTTGCAGCATTGAAGTTCCATTTGAGTAACATGAGATCAGAAAACTTTAGTGTTGGCTTACTGGTAACAACGACTTCCGCAGTACCGGCAATACAATTTAAAATTCACATAATCTTAAAGTAACGACAAGTAGGGTAGAAACTACCTAACTATGCAAAAAAAAAAAAATTCGAAACCAATATCTTACTTACTAAAAAATTATTTATTATAGCTTAAAATTACTGTAACCAGGGGAGGTAAATATGTTGTACAAAAACACATTATAGGAAGTTCGCAAAAGTTGAAAACTATTCGTCGATTTAAATATTTAACTTTTTACTGCCCATGTTTATTTTACGAGGAGGAAGCATCGAAGGCTTAACCTGGTCTGTGTGACACTTTAACCCAAACTAAACTTCCTACCGTCATGTACCGTTCCCCTCCCGGTACTACCGTCAAGGATTTCGTCGGGATTGTAACACCGTGTGACTGATAGAGCTATAGATCTATTCTCTTATTCATCTTCTTATTTGGCGCTCTAACAACCAAAGCGGTTTTGGCCAAGTTCAACAAAGCACGCCAGTTGTTTCACATCTGTGCCAACTGACGCCAATTGGAAATGCCAAGTGAAGTCAGAATACTTTCCGAGCTGGAGCGTCGGTTTCCATTCGAACGAAATGGTCAAGCCAGTGGAGCCACTGTATTTTGATTCGCTGCACTATGTTCATATCGTTGCAAAGCTCATACAGCTCATCGTTAAATCATCTGCGGTACTTGCCGTCGCCAACATGTAAAGGCCCGTAAATCTTCCGGTAAATCTTTCTATCGAATACTTCAAGAGCCACCTCATAGGATGTTGCCATTGTCCATACTTTTGTGCCGTATACCAGCACCGGCATGGTGAGTGACTTATAGTGTGTGGTTTTCGTACGTCGAGAGAGGAGCTTACTCCTGAATTGCCTACTCATTCCAATGTAATACTTGTTAGCAAGAGTGATTCTGCGTTGTATTCCCATGCTGACATTATTATCGGTGATAATGCTGATTCCCAAGTAAACGAAATTCTCTACTATCTCGAAATTATAACTGTTAACAGTGACGTGGGTGCCAAGGTGCGAATGTGGTGACTGTTGGTTTGATGACAGGAGATACTTTGTCTTGTCCTCGTTCACTACCAGACCCATTCGCTTTGTTTCCTTGTCCAACTTGGAAAAGGCAAAACAGACTTCGCGGTTTTTCTTACCGATGATGTCAGTGTCATCGGCATAGGCCAGCAATTGTAGGCTCTTGTAGTAAATTACTCCTGAGCGATTCAGTTCTGCAGCTCTTATTATCTTCTCCAACATCAGATTAAAAAGTCAAATGAAAGGAAGTCGCGCTCTCTGAAACCCCGTTTGGTGGCGAATGGCTCGGGGAGGTTTTTCCCAATTCTGTTTTGCTCAACGTCATTTTACACAGCCGTATGAGTTTTGATAGATGCAAATTCATGCATGGCGGGGTCGATTTTCTTGTGGATGGGGCAGAGCGCACTTGAATTCCAGTCATCGGGCATGTATCTTATTAGCTCCTTGCTGTCATAATTGAATAGCTCGGCAGACAGGCCGTCCGCTCTTGCAGCTTTATTACTTTTCATCAGCATAATTACTATTCTTACCTCGTCATAGTCAGGCGCTGGGATATCGACTCTATCATCGGCTGGGGACTCGGGTTCGTCTTCTTCACTCCTTTCAGTGCTTCTGCAATTCAAAAGGGTCGAAAAGTGTTCCCTACATAATTTGAGTACGTTCTGGACATCGGTCACCAGGTCGCCATGAAATCTTTCGTAAGCCGCTCAACTCTGCCAAAAATTTCGGGTGTTTTCTCTGCATTTCAAGCATTTTTCTCTGCAACTTCTTAACACTCCTCATCATACCAGTAATGAGCCGGAAATGTGGTTCCACTGCTCGCGTATGTCGGTTTGTTGAAGAGTGCTCTAAAAGCAGTTGTGAGAGTCGAGCGGCGAATCCATTGGCCGTCTGTTGATTGCAGCTTTTCGACATTGAACTTTCCTTGCATTGTTGGGGGCCCTTTCTTGTTGCACAGAGGTGGGCTCGTATATTGACTGCATCAATATGGTGGTGCGAGTCGATGTTTGGCCTTTTTTCATAGGAGGAAGTACCGAAAGGCCAGCCCCGTCAGTCGGGCTTTCCCTATGAACTTTCCACCTGTCATTACGGGTTGTGTCTGAGGTATTTAACCACTTGGGCAGCCATATGGCAGACATCTCTCCAGGCCTCCTCGCTTTTTAGCTTTGCCGAAATTAGATTCTGTTGTGTTACGCACAAACCAAGCTTACGGTTAAGTGCGGACCTCATGTAGCCGAAACGGGGAGTGTACGTATGTACATCAAAAACACTGGTGACGTGCCTTCCTTCTATCACAACATGTTCGACTTGGTTTCTCGTTTTTCGATCTGGAGACACCCATGTGGGTTGATGGATCTTTTTATGCTAGAACCCAATACTACATACTGCCAAGTTTCGGGCCCCGGCGAAGTCGATCAGCCTCATCCCGCTAAAGATCCGTTCGTTGTTTACCTTGGCATTTAAATCGTCAGACACGATTTTTATACGTGTCGGGGGCAGCACTGGTATGTACGCTCTAAGCTAAGAGATTCCTGGATGCCCCGTCCTTCTCTTCCATCGGGGCATTGGCACATATGAGCGAGATTTTGATGAACCTCGCTTTGATGCGGATTGTTGCTAGACGTTCGTCCACTAGAGTGAACGCCGTTCTCTTTCCCACCACAAATCCAACACCGACTTGCGATCCTTTGCGTAGAAATTGTAGTAGACGTCGCAAGGCTCCATGCTTACTTTCTCGCCCCGGCCATCGCATTTCGAGGATGGCGGTGACGTCAGCCTTTTTTTCCCTAGGACATCAACCAGCCGGGCAGAGGCACCTTCCCGGTTAAGGGTTCGGATATTCCAGGTGCATACCCTCAAATCATATTCCAGGTGCATACCCTCAAATCTATCTATGTTTGCCGTAATCGTCATCAAAACAGGGGAGTATCATCCGAGGCAATATTCCTCCGCAACTTGGTAAGGTAAGCTAACAATTTATAATCTCTTCTTTGCAGCGAAATATCTTCTCTTAAGTTATATACATTGTAACGAAGCATTTTTCTGTGAAGGCCCCAACGCTGCTGTTTTCTATGCTGATGTATACTCGCCGTGTCCATATAGAATTGACAACAACAACCACGCTGTCGAGTTTAAATAGCGGCAAATCAGCTGCACTTGATAGTAGTTGGTTGAATAAGGAAAATGAATTAGCAACAAGAGTTTACGGGATGTACATAGCTCAGTGGTTAACGCTTCTGACTTTGAACATCGAATACGCAGGTTCGATCCCTGCTGAAGTCTAGAAAAAAGAAGTCTGATGAGGACAAGGTAACTTTGGAAGTTTTCGCGACGTTATGGGGTCCTTAATTGTTCTTTTAAAGCCATGGAACTTGTAAGTCATAATAATGTGTCCGCTACCCGCAGATGGCTACTGCAGAGTACGTGGCACCTCCTAATTCACCATGAAGTAAATTTCACTTTGAAAAGATTTGATTTCTGTGGGCATTCCTAAGTCATTAAATTCGAACTTACAAAACAAAGAGAAAAAACTTGATAACTGATCGCAAAAATGTCTACAAACAACTTATATGTCTTATATTTTTCATATCCATGAATTTTTTAAGGAAATTAGTATTTTTTATAATTTCACTTAATTGAAGTAATAGTAGAATTAAAAGAAAAATAACAAACTTAACAAATAATTATAAAAACCTCTAATTTATCTAGAATGATATTCCTACTGTAATATAGCGAGAGTACCAGTTTGACAAAATAAAACATAACAAAAGATCATAGAAAATAAGAATGTTGGCTATGTTTAAGACTCCCTTATATTCTATATTCTTTATGAAAACGGAATTGACAATCGAAACTTCGAGATCCACTTTCCTGAAAGAAGTGACTGGGAATTTAATATTGCTCTCAGCGATGACGAAATACCTATTTTCACGGACGGCTCCAAAATGGATATCGGAATAGGATCTGAGAGAGTCCCATAGACTCCCAGATCACTGCAGTGTTTTTCAAGCTGATATATATGCAATCCATATGGCGGCAATGTTGGTGGGCATGATTGACTTAGCTCCATCGAAACTTGCCTTCGTTGTTGACAGTCAGTCTGTTATCAAAGCCTTAGGATCAATAGGACTAACTAGGACTAATAGGACTAACTCAATATGCGTTAAAGAATTCCAAAGATTCCTACAAGTTCTACAGCAACACATAATCAATTATTACTGGGTCCCGGGACATTGTGGTGTAAGGCTTCTCACAGGAATACTATCGGGACACTGAATCATTGGCTAAATGACTGCCAGGTTCGGAGCCCCGCATAACGATTTCTGTAGAAGCTGCAGGGA
>NW_016187119.1:0-4452 GCF_001687245.7 Rhagoletis zephyria | reverse complement strand
AGGTTTTGCGTTCGCTGCGTACATTGAGAGCTTTGCGCCCATTGCGTGCCATATCACGGTAAGTAGTACGGTGTAGACATCACGTGAGCTGCTCAGTTAAAAAAATGCTACGTTGTAAACTTTATTAAAAAAAAAAATCATCTAATTTTATTGAAATATTTTCGCCTACAAATATGTATGTATGTATTCTCTTGAACTTTCATACATACATAAATACTCTCTTTGGCATGCCCCGTGCTAATGCTATTGATGTCTATGTACTTACTTATGTGAATTTCTTTGAATTTTTAATATTTTCGCATCAAATTTTTACTTTCAGATTTCAGTCTGCTACTTTAACCTTTTACTATTAAAATAAAACGTTTACTTACACACATCTAAAAATTTCTTACAAATTTGCCTTATTAGCTTGTGTGCACTTTTTTGTATTTTTTCTTATTTTTGAGTATTAAAAACTATAATTTCCAACTTTCTTATTATATATTCATTTTAAATGTTTAAAAATATAAAAAAAAGTTACAATTTGGAAGTGTTTAATACAATATCGTCTTCTTTATGAATTTCGAATAGAAATAACAAAAGTAAAGCCACACCTAAAAGTACCGTATAGCTGTACGAGAATCCTGTATTTGAATGGCAACCATGCGTACTTACTTAGTTGTACTGAGTATTTCCCGTTATTCAAAAGAAACAATAATACAATTTTTTAAAACAGTAATGTCCTTATTCATAAAAAATAAAATAGATTTATAGATATGTCTATGAAGTGACATTTTCATACAAATTTTCGATTTATAAAGCAGTTCAAGTTTTCTTTATTTTTTATGAATTTGGGTGTAAATGTTTGACGTGTACCGTAATTCCTATACTTCCTACTAGGCAGCCATTGTTTCCTACCAAAGATTATGTCGAAATTCAAAAGGTGGAAATCGTACCCAATCAGAGTTGATAATTGTGTTGTTTAAAATTTGCGTACAGTTGTATTTGCACACAAAAAGTGGAAAAAATTACAACAAAAAAAAATTACCAAACAACAAAATACATCATCGATTTTTTTCTACATACCAGAAATTTACGAAAAACTTTTTGTGCTGCAAACACAGAGCAATTCGTGTTACACTTTGCCTTCCAAATCGGAAATTCGCCTAGCCAAATTTTGCGTCCCACTCATAGTTTACAGTTTGAATCCTACTATGTATTTATCCGCTATAAGTGTCTATGAGTCCGCCCGCACCTTGCACCTCACTCCTGTTTACATGTATGTATTAATGTATGACCCACACTTGTATGTACTCACTACCGCTATACGGCACACAGACTTCAACACAAATCCTCATTTTTTCAACAAACACCACTATCCCTGTCGCTAAGCTATCCTTTGTTATTGTTTTTGTTATTTTATTACAGTTTTTTGTTTAGCATGTTTAACTACATACTCGTACTTTCTGCTGTTTGTACAAAGCGATAAACATAGTTATGTGTAAAAAATACAATAGCAAGACTTTTTACGAGGGCGAAGAAATCGAACGACATATTACCCTGCTAGCGTAAGAAGTGAGTTGAGTCCTAAGCCCAATGTTCATATGTACGGTTCAGATTCAGTGTTTTAAAAATTATTATGGCACGCTGCACATTATTTCGAGCTCAAATATCGTACCCAAGACGTATTAAGCAAGGAGTCCCCGCGGGCGGGTGGTGTCCTTATCCCGCTATTATTTAATTTCTATATATTTCGAAGTTTTCTCAGCCACCCGAGGATGTTTCACTGATCTCCTACGCTGCCAATTGCTCAATATCGGCGTCCATCGAGATAAAGCGATTTCACCCCACTACACTTTCCCTTGTGGTGTTTTCTAAAAGTCGTAGAGTTTTGTCAATAAGCCCGGATTCTTAGCCAAATTCAGGCAGAAAAATTAATTTTGCTCCTCTCAGATCCGTGCGAACAGTGAAAAGTGCCGGCGGGTATTTAGGAGGATGTTATATTCCACAGGCAATAGCCCAAGGACGGTGCTAAGCATTTTTTTGCATATACAGTGTGCTAGAAATCTATTTTATATGGAATGACTAGCAAAGTAAAAAATTTTATGAAAAGTCGGTCCTAATTATTTTCAACAAGTTATTATTAAGTAACATTTGTTTGCAGACAGAATCGAATTTCTTCAATATTGCTACTTTGTCTGCACTTTGCACTCAAAACATTAATATAAACAAATCAAAAATTTAAAAATCGGACTCGACAATTTTTTTTTTCAAATTAAAGCTAATAGTTTAAAAAATGTATCATATCGATTTAAATATTAACAGTAAATTTCAGTTTGGCACCACTGTGCGACTTTCAAAGAAACCAGCGACTCACTCGTCGTAAACTACTAAACTTTGAAAAACGATACATAATACTTTTGAAATAGATTTGTAATAGATTTACAAGTATGAGAGGAATCTCGGATCAACCGTAAATAAATTTTGATTAAATAAAATCCTTACTCATTGAAGTTTAATAGTGTGTTTCAGCGAGTGCTTAATTGCGCAATTTGGTCACTTTTCTCAATTTGAACTCATATTGTGATACGATTGTCAATTTTGGCATAGAAAAAGCTGTCAATTAAAACTGTGGTCGAGTCAAGGCGCATTGAACAGGTAGTATCAGTATAGCAGCTGATTTGATTTTTTTTTTCCAAATTATTTGGTCTCGAAAATGTCAAATATTTTTAATTTCTTCTCACAAAAATTCCAAATCTATATAAAACAAGCGATTGAATAGCAGCTATTGGAACGTTCGCCCAACTCAGCAGCACAACTGCTGATGACTGGGCCTTGCAAAAGATGGATCAATACTTCGCGAAGCAAGAAAATTTGCTTGGAAAGAAAGTTGCAACAATTTTCATTTTTTCCAATTAATTTTTATTTTATTTTTTGTATTTCAAATGGCACGCTTTGATTTAGAAGAAAAAAGTCAGAACAGCTTTAGGCACTTTTGATACCAGAAGCAACAACAAAATACCCGCAAATGTTTTTTTTGCTGTAATGCTACAACCTGTTTGATATGCCTTGGTATGAGTCTTAATTTGGGTGAAATTGAAAAAAATTTGCTTTTAACTTTATGAATGCGATTCAAAAATTTTTCTTACAGTGTATGAATTTATGATCAAAAAATTCATGACTGATAAGCGTACAAAAAATTTAATAAAATACTCGTTAAAAACAAGATGAAACAGCTTTTGGGAAAAAATGAAATTGAGTATCGAAATTGTGCAATTTAAGAATGGTAGAAACGCAATATTAACCTATTGATTCAAGAATTTGTTTATTGCTTTGTACGTAAATACACGCAAATGTGGTATGTACCACATTTCCATTGATGTCTTCTTTGCTATTACTTTTTTTATTATGAACCTTAATATTTTATGCAAAAATCCATGTGTATGTAACTTGAAATTTTTAGATCAGTTATTAGAAGGTAATATTGAGTGAGTACTAAAAGACCGTACCAGAAAAAAGTTTACAGTCGGATCTTAAAGCAAGATATATCGATATTTTTGTCTTGCAGAGAAAATTGTTTTGGTTCCTAATTTCATTGATCTCCAGTACCCCGATCTAGTACTTAACCACCAGATCTCAATTCCTACCACCCTAATGACAGTAAGTTAAAGCTGGCCAAAATTCATTAAACTTTTGTTAAAGAAGTATTTCGATTCGAATGCAACTTCGATATTTTTTTGCCGAACGTGGGGGTCTCCATTTTAAATTTTTCGACGTACATATCTGTCATTTACGGCCAGATATTAAAGTATGATATATCGACCTTTTTGTCTCGAGGAGACAGTTTGTTTTGTTACAATGTTTATTGAACTCAAGTAACCCGTTCTAGTACTTAACCACCAGGTCTCAGTTTCTACCAACAAAATGCCAGTAAATTCTCAACAAATCATTAAACTTTTGCAAAGGAAGTATTATGATTATTCCAGTAGAAATGTTTAAAAAAAAATTTGGACTTTGTTGCTTCTTCCATTTTTTTGCTAACAAGGAAATAATAACAAAGAATTTTTATTGCTGAATATATAGGTGTTACCGAAAAATTGGGAAAGAATTCGAAATTGCCTCGAAATTTTAATTTTTTTTTCTGAAGTAATATGAGAATTTAACCACGAAACTATTCTCTTGAACTCCTTAGTCCTCAGTCCTGCGTCAGTGTTTTGTAGTCTATAAAAAGGGGGGCTCAAGGCCACAAGTATATAAGCAAAAAATTTTACAAATTATTACCCTCTGATCACTGATGCTTGTAAATTTTTTATTGTTTGTTCCCAAATCAATGTTGTTGGTGTCTATATTTGTGCTATTATTAAGTTAAATTCAATGCTTTTGAGTTTTCTCTCCACAACTATCGTTAAGCATTTGAGCGCCTCTCTATATACCTCAATCAAATCGCTAAACCATCAAAAAATAAAAATAAAA
>NW_016187118.1:0-4452 GCF_001687245.7 Rhagoletis zephyria | reverse complement strand
CGATTACTCCCGGAGTCATCCCGGATTAGTCCCATTTTTTGCAGGGTAGGGATGCCGGAAAAACATCGATGCATCGAAAATATCGATGTATAAATAGTCGATGCATCGAGGCGTCGATGGTGAGTTTTCGTTAACACGCGAATCCCATAAGCTAGATCGTGTATGCGTCAACCTACGTCTACGCTACGTCGTTGACTGTTTGCGCTTTTAGCCTTTTTCACTTTTGACCAATCATGCTCCGCGAAAGCCCGTCTCTTTGCCCATGCGCCGCCATATTGGCAAACTTCGCTGATGTCGCATCGGCCATATAACTTTTTACATATTTAATAGGATTGCACTTCATCACAAACATTGAATTATATTTATTTATTGAAACTGCAACTTAATTATGGGTTATGCTTCCTTTCATTTTGCAATGAAAGGCAGAAATGATCCTGTGTAGTACAGTCTTAACATTAACATGCTCAGCAGCAAATACTTCTACGCAAATTCTAATAATAAGAGTGAAAACGCGCCATACTTCCGTTTTTTTTAAGAAGTCAACAAAGTTACCTGAGTATATTGCTCATACATATACAGTGTTGCCACATAATTTTTTTATATTTTACCGAAATCACCGAAAGAAGTAAAAATGGTAAAAATTACCAAACATACATATCGAGCCCTAACCGCCAAAATAACCTAAGCGACATTTTTTCAAAATTTTCTTTTTTGTTGCAGAAATACTCCTAGAGCATATAGTTGCCTTTCTGCAGCAAAAAGAAAATTTTGAAAAAAAATGTCGCTTACGTTATTTTGGCAGTTAGGGCTCGATATATCTGCACATATGTAAATCCGAAGATACCAAGCTTTTTAGGCAATCAAAGCTCCATTCACCACCAATTTTTAAGAAAGTTTGTTGAATTTTATTGAATATTGAACAAAGTTTGAAATTTGAATTTCTGTTAAAGAAAGAACAGTATTTTTATAAAAAATAACCAAAATTAAATTACAAAAAAATTATGTTAAAAATTGTCNTAGAAAAGCTTTCGGCTCACACATAAACAGAGTGAAGTCCCCCGCTGAATACCGTAGCTTTTTGAACGAGAACATACATATCTACGTATACTTATATGGTTTCCGGGTACACCGGGAAATTGATGGTAAGTCTTATTGGCTTATTAAAAAGCCTCAGTATATCTAAAACTACTATTTACCGTTGAAATATTAAAATAACAGTTCAAAGTACCATTTAATTGGAAAAATACTTTCTTCGCTTTTTTTAAAAATAATACTAAGAATTTTGCTTTAAACTATATATTTGCAATTTGATTTTTGGCGAACTGCTTGTGTACTATGATGTAGAAAATTTTTAAAATTTTTTGCGTAGGCGGCCTTCGACGGCGCTTTGGGTTTATAACGCTTACGAAGTAGGATGCTCTTTTCACTGTTGCCAGAAAAGAGTGGCAGAAGTATTTTGTCATCGAACACAACTTAAAAAAAAAAATTCAATTTAACTTTGGCGGCGAATAATTGTTTGAGCGTCCTGTTAAATTAATACAGGGCATCCTTGATCGCATCGAATTTTATACGAAATTTATTTTTGAGCATTCGGCAGTGCCGTTTCGATTATAAATCGTTTTTTTTTTTAAGCGTTTTATAAACTAAAAATATGGGTTTGGCAGCTTTATGTTTGGCTTAGTAAACTTTAAAAACCCTACTTTAAGTTTTTGATTTTGCTTGCTGTGAAGTTTCTATTTAAACTTCATCATACAAATTTTACTTTGAATATACTTCTCTTCTGCACTTCACAAATACTTTTTCGAACTCAGAACAAATAAAATGAGGAACTATATTTTAAGTTATAACTGACAAAATTCGAATATGGGACCACCTACAGCAGAATATGTAAACAAATGTGTAAAGTTAAATAAAAGTAAATAGAGATAAACATGTAAAAAAATGTTAATATATGTTTGTTTTTTATTGATATTTTATGTGCAAAAGTAGTTAGTTACAAGTAAGTTGACACCTTATGTGACTTTTCCGCGGCCGTCACCATAGAAATATATGTAAATAGTTAGCTTTCCTAAAAAAAAAAATAAACAGATAATAGTAACCTTTAGCTCTTTCCTAATAAGCTCCAAGTTAACTTATAGTTAGATACATTTCCTGCAGGGATACAAAAGGATGAACAGATTACCAATTTTCGAATCTAATCTGACTGTAATAAATCTTGNAGCTCTTTCCTAATAAGCTCCAAGTTAACTTATAGTTAGATACATTTCCTGCAGGGATACAAAAGGATGAACAGATTACCAATTTTCGAATCTAATCTGACTGTAATAAATCTTGTTTGTGCCTTAATTAAGACAACTTTTCAACCAAAACTCAATACACTTCAGTCACATCTAATTTCCAATATGTTTGTTTTAATCAAAACTCAACCAACTCAAATCCCATTAAATACGCATAAGTACGCGCCAGTGCACGCCTCTCCATTTCGTTAATTACAAAATACAAATATGAGAATTTTCAATTTGATTTTCATTACATTTCATTGCATTTGCAACACTTGAGTGGTCAACACTCGAAAAATTGTGTGGCCAGCGAGAGCAGCAGGCAAAATGGACAACGGACGTTGGCTGGGCGGTCGTTGGCCGCAGGTTGGTGCACAGTCAAAAAGCAGAGAATTAAGCAAAAAAAAAAAAGAATTAAAGTTATAAAAAGTCACAATTCGGAAAAGGCGGTGAAACACGTGGTTAGTCAATCGTCGATACTCGAATTTTAAGTGAATTTTGTGCAAATATTCATATTTACATGATGACAACGACAAATGTTTAAATGTGTGTATGTACGTGCGCGCTGGTATGTGGTTGAACACAAGTTGACAGTGTGGTTAGAGATTTGGGGATTTTGCCGTACACACAGCGGCCATGCAATCAGTGTAAAAATACGCCCATGCACTCCATGAAATATTGGCCAGGCGAAAAACGACTAAAAGCCTTTTCGTTGTTCCCCTTAAAAGCAGGGAAGGTAGAAAGGGTGCGTGTATGTGTGGGTGTGTTCGCGTTTGACAGCATTGGTGTTGCAGCTTAATTCAGATTTTCAATACCGCCAAGGGCAGACAATGGGTCAGACAGACATGCCATGGTGAGCAGTCGTTCGCAGCAGACCAGACGGCTGCCAAGTTGTTGTGTCGCATGAAAGGGGTCACACGCCCACTCAGCTACACTTGGTCTTCTTCAATAGAGGTGATTATAGCGTTCAAGTTGCTGCCGCTGCCGCGCCTGATGATGGTAATGCTGGATGTGTAGTGGACTCTCAAGCGCCATCAAATTGTGCAAACATTTAACTAACTCAACAAAAATTTTTGGCAAGTAAAATCCATATGCCATAGATGGGCATAAAAAAAATGAAATGAAATAAAATTCAGACAAAATCCTTTGCTGCGTTGACTGCCGATTTGTTCGATGATTTTGAATTATCCCAGCATTTGATATATTTGCATAGCGTAGCGCTGTATCCACTTGCAGCAGCAGCAGCAGTGGTAGCTGGTCGGGCATATTTGCAGTGCGGTGGTTGACCATGACCATGACCATGGCAACCACAGCCAGCACAGCGCTCACCACCACTCATGCGGCGTAGAGCTACCAATACTTTCCATCGACTACCGTTGCGCCACCCACCAAAATATTGGGCCGTTGCCATTGCAACTGGCAAACTAAATACTATTCTTGTCTGTATCGGTGCCTACATGCCTAGCCGCCTGACTGCCTGGGTGCCTTATTCATTTGCTCAGCATTGCAAAATTGTCTCTGTCTGTCTACGGGTATCTGTCAGCCTTTCTGCCAACCCAACTGCCTTTTCGCCGCCCGCCTACCTTGCTGGCTGTGTGCACAATACATTTTCCACTGTGCAATTTACATAAAAATCGCATTACACTTAACATCCACTTTGCTAAACGAACCATGCAAATTTTTCGAACATCACCCTCCTGGCCTTCACTTCAACTTTGCGCTCTGCTCTCCCCTCAGCGGCTTTTAGTCCCTTTCCTGTATGCCTGCCGGCCTGCATGCGTATTGATATTCTTTTAGGAGATTTGTGCTGCACATTCGAACTTTCATTTTGGCATTGTCGTTTTCATTTTCGTTTCAATTTCCAATTTTATGTCGTTGTAGCAATTCTTCTTCCTTTTTTTGCGGGCTTTCCAATTGTGGTTTTATTTTATTTCCTTTCGGGAAACCGATCATCAACGGTTTTGGCAATGAAAAGTTTTGCTGTCGAAATCGCCGAAAGCTTTTATTTACATGCAAATGGAAGGAAATGGTTTTGGGTAGAAGGATTATTTTTATAATTTATTGGATGTCCTTTTCGAGTGCTTTCTTGTATGGTTTGTCTACTACAACACGAACTGCGAGTACTCTTAGAGAATGTGATTTAAAGAGGATTGATGCTATTTAAGTGAAGGTT
>NW_016187117.1:0-4452 GCF_001687245.7 Rhagoletis zephyria | reverse complement strand
TTAATGATGCTGCCACCGCCGCAATGTAGACAATAATTCGGTCTAAGAGACACTTGAATTATTTGAAATTAAGTAGAGCACATACTCATCAACACCAAACAGCCGACCACGAACGGCAAGAAAGTCTTGCGTCTAAAAAAACATAGGCGCATATGTACGTATTGGTACTGGCATGCGTGCTGAAAAAGTTTCCCCTAGAAAATCATCTTTATATGTCTACACATACATATGTTGGATGCTAATGTGTTGAATGGTGTGATAAAATAAATAAGCACGTGCGGAAAATACACAAAATTGGGCACACACAAAAATAGTCTCATGCAGGTGGCATATTTGTACATACATACATATTTATATATGCATGAATGCTCATAAGCATTATTAATGCTCCTAAATACTCACCAATATTATAGCATTTGCCATATCTGGCACACTCTCACGCACACTCAAATAAAACTAATAAACACAAACTCACGTTTGCTTTCGTGGCTGTGCGTGTAGTAAACTGTTTGAAATTAAATTAGCGTTTGGAAGTGGCACAAAAAATTTAATGATTTCTAGGAGTCACAACGCAATTGTGGCTTGACAAAGCAGAATCAAAAAAAAAAAAAGAACAAGAAATACCAACAGTAGGTAGGCGTTTTTGCAGCATCCGGCCAGCAGCAAAATAATGGCCTTAAAGTGCGACCTTGCGCTGCCTACACTTTCTGGCACATACTTTTAGCTGCTCGCTTTTGTATGATTGTAAGTGGATTAGATGGCGTGAAGGAGCAAGCTTTTGTTTTTGTTAACTGTTAATAGCGCTTTTACCAAGCTTAATCTACTTTGAAGAGTTTTGCGAAAAAAAATTAAAGGAAAAATATTCTTTGAAAAAGTTTTTATTTTTTTAATGAGTTGATAATTGCTTTTGCGAGTTTGCAACAAAATTTCCGTATAACTTGAGTGAAGGTTATGCCGAAGTTCTGAGAAAATGGGAAAATTAAAAAAAGGCACCGATTCCTAATTCAAGAACTTTTAAACGATTTAATTACTTTATAACAGTTGACTTTGATGCTCCCTTCATGAGAGAATCAAGCACTAGGTTTAATCGATAAATCTTTGTAGAAATTAATTGGATACTCGATAACATCCGACACACGTTACTAAAAGCCAAGCTAAACTATTTTTCATTGGTAACTCTTTTCATCATATTTCGGGATAAAAATATTATCATATACATATGATATCATATGTGAGTTTTTATATCTATATACATACATATGTAGTGTTTCGAAATATATTCCTGGGCTGGTTTTAAGGATTAAAATTTTAAAATATTTGATATATTTCAGTTATGGAAAGATGTGAACATTCTTAATGAAATTATATTATATATAACTAGACTTTTCCCAGAAACCAGCCCGCAGCAATCATCGAGAAGCATTTTCAATGTAAGTTAAATTTAATCCTTTTCGGCAAAGCTTAAAAAATTGATTTTCTAAATATGTGTATTAGACCCACTAGGAAAAAATTGCGTACAAAGGTTTTTTTTAAATATTCATAATATTTTTTATAAAAGAAACAAATTTTTGTATACAAATATATTTAATTCATTCTATAATATAAGCCATTTATTTATAAGTTTCAAACCCTGCCCAGAGGTCCAAAAAATTTGCCAAATTTTAAGCTAAATTACAGACTTTTTTGTCAGAATTTTTAGACATTTTTTTTGCATGCAGTTTAACAGCCCATTCAATTTTAGTACTCGTATAATAATTATTATAATGTGCTGCTTTGAAATTGCTCTCTACTTAGAAATCCCGTATTTTGATCATCTTTTTTCTTACAGCTTGTGGACTTTCTTTCATATAAAAAAAAATTTTAAATCCTCAAATAAAAGATGATTTTAAATAGGGTTGCCACTTAAGATATAATATTGCTATTCAAGAATACTAAACTAAAGCACTTAAACAATGCTGTGCATATATATACATATCGTCGATGTTTTTGCAAAACCGCCCGAACTCCAGGCATCGAGATTTAGCATAAAAATCGTTAAATCGTTATTAAAACAACAGATTAGTAAAAGAATAGCTAGGGAAATACCGCCTATCAAGGCAATGCCTTCAAAGAATAAACCGTTTTTTTCGTTCGCCTGTAAAATTTGAGTGCCTTAAGATAGGCGGTTTTGCAAAAACATCGACGATATAGAAAATGTTATCCCTCAAGGTATTAGTGTAAGGTTACCGAAAATTTTCGATTCTACAATATTTAACTAAAACAACGCAAACTAGATATCATATGAGAACTTTAATCCGGAAATATTTTCGAAGAGGGTAGCCACGTTTTTTAAGTGAAACTACTTTGTGTTCAGCTGGGTAGTTTGGCTCTATTAAGATTAAGATTAGGATTAAGATCGAGATTGAGATTGAGATGAAGATTAAAATAACTGTTCATTATTATTATTTTTTTGGGTTTTAAGTTGCCACCTTCCAAATTTTTAAATTCAAATTGTTTAATACTCAATGTTATCAGATCTGCAACGGTCGTTCAAAATGAGGTGTCAAATTAAATGCCTGTTTTTTTCGAAAATACTTGCCACCCGCTAAAAGATTTAATTTAAATTATTTAATAAGTTAAATCAATTATTACTGCATGGGTATCAATCGAAATATTTTTGAAAGGGCTTTATTTATTAACTACACATATGTAGGAGGGCGGCGTAACAACGGTCACCCCTCGGCAGGCAATGGCAAACCTCCGAGTGTATTTCTGCCATGAACAGCCTCTCATAAAAATATAAAAACTGTAAAACTGTAGGTACCTCCTCTTTGTTTGACAACAGTAAGGCGCATGCTACAAATCGGAGGAAAAGGTCGGCCAAACCTTAACATATGTGTATTTATTATTATTATTATTGCATTTAGGAGGGTTGCCACTTATTTAAAAAATAAAAAATAAAATCAAGATATGTATCACGATTTGGGCGTCAGACGAAAGAGATTCAAAAAAGTTTTAGTTTAAAATTATTTTGATGATGGTTGCCACTTGTTTCAAAAGTCGGATTAAATTAACTCTCATTCCAGCACGTTTGATATATCAGATCCGCTTTTCAGCATTAAGAAATCGATACTGTCCTCTCTCAATAAATGAATCATTAAAATAAAGACATAAAATCGGCTGATGAATTTAGTTCTGTAGCTGAACAGTTTTAGATCTCGACACTTAACAAACTCCTGCCTATCGTGACTCGGCGCAAAAATTGAAAATNAATTATTGAAAAGTTATACGAAATATTAAAATATATGTGTCAACGAAGGAGTGATTAGAAATCTTTAATTTGAACATTTCGTATATTTGCAATTTATGTATTTGATGAGGGTTGCCACCGTTTTGAAAAATTGATTTCAAAAAATTGCATAACTTGAAATTAATTACTAAAAGATGTGTATCAGTCGAAATTGGAAAGGCATTGTTTCAAAACTATATTTAGGGGGTTGCCACGTATTTGGAAAATCCAATTCAAATTAATTCAAGAATTGATTGAAATATGTATCTCAATATCAGACGAAAGATATTTACGAACAGTTTAGTTTGAAAATACATTTGAAAAGCGTTCCGTTTTTTTCAAATTTTCAAATTTCAAAAATGAGATGTCAAATTTAAGATGGCCTATAGATGTATGTACGCAGAGACTAAGGAGGGTGTCACCTCATACGATAAGAGCCCCGTTAGTGCAGCTGGACACTTGGCTTATTTTTCGGCACTGTAATAATATATAATATAATGCAATATTTACCTTGAAATACGTCAGTAGAAACCAATTACCCTAAGTACCGTTTTAAAGCCGAAAAACAATATATGTATCAACATTACTCATAATCCTATACACAAATGAGTTTGGGGACACAAATTAAATGATAATTTGCCTTTTTCCAATTACGCTGACGTGAAATATAAATAAAATGAAACAAAATAAATAAAGCAATAAAATACTTCAGCGCACACCGAGGCAATAAAAATTCGAACCCTTAGCCAGTTCATGGGATGTAGGGAGAGTGCGCAGATGCGTCAGTCAAGTCTTACCATAATCGAATATTACTACGATTCAGTTAATCAAGCATGCTGTGAAGAGTTAATTTGTTGTGCTATCAAATTAATAACGGTTTTATTATTCTCTTGGCATGTAGTTACATAGTTATAAGTAACCGATAAAACGATGGTAATAATTTAATATTAAAATTAAGTTTTTCATTTGCAATTTTCATAGCCCACTGGTCTTTGTGCAGATCAACTGTAAAAACTAATGTAAAAATCTAGCTTTCAATGTGCAGAGCAATAACGACCAGAGAATCATTTTACCATGTGTGCATCTGTCTATGTAGGTAGCGGCCAATATACGGAAAGTAAAACTAGGAATATTGTAAATATGGAAGCTTGTGAGTGAATATGTGAGTATGTTTGTTGCTCTCT
>NW_016187116.1:3908-4453 GCF_001687245.7 Rhagoletis zephyria | reverse complement strand
AGCTACTATTCCATACGAATACAGATACAGTGACGAGCAAAACTGTAACATGGTGTAACACTTTTTTATTCAGCCACCGCTGCATTTCGTAGTTCTAACGACATTCATCCTTTTGTTGTATATTCTTGTTGGTACACCCCTACTTCCTCTATCTTAACGATTTGAAGTCAATACAACAACAATAAAAAAAATCAGCGGACAAAAATGTGAATTAAGGCAAATGTTACAGTTTTGCACTCACTCTCAGTTTTGCATTTTACAGTTATCTTTTACTTAGTTGGAAGTCAGGCGACTTTTTTCTGTATTGTAATTTATTGAAGAAGTGATCACCAGTAAATAATATGGTTAATCAGGAACCATAAATGTAAATAATAGATTTACTGTGGAAAGGCAAGACCGTAATAAAAATGGCAAACAATTGTGGAGGTTGCTATTTGAAAATGCAAAGACTGGGAAAAAGGAAGTCTGTCAAAAAATATTACGGTCCGATATCTTGTGAGCTTAGCAGCAAGTTGCGATGCAAACACTAGTTGTGTTTTTTTTTT
>NW_016187116.1:0-139 GCF_001687245.7 Rhagoletis zephyria | reverse complement strand
AAAAAGTTCGGGTAAAATCTTGCAACTTCATTCTCTACACAACTCTCCAAAAGTCGCTCTCATTAACAGGATTTTGGAGTACGGGAACATTTTTTCCTGCAAGTTCGTGTAAAATCCTGTAAGTTCATGGAGTACTGGA
>NW_016187114.1:0-4453 GCF_001687245.7 Rhagoletis zephyria | reverse complement strand
ACTGGTTACTTCTCGGGCACATAAAACTGACTGTCGACGGCATCCAGGCTAACCTTATTTTCTCTACTTGCCTAGGGATACGTCTTTTGGCGGCGATGTGTTGAAAGACTAACACCTGAGCTGCTTCGATTAATTCGTAGATCGCGAATATTTAAACAGTAAAATCGACTCCATTCATTTGAAGTAATGGATTTGGCAGTTATGAATGCTCGGATGATAAGAGCCCAACATTGTACATATTAACAATATACATACATTCATGTGCACATATGGGCGAACACATGAGTATGTTGGCACACGTCACTTTTTTTTTGTTAAAAGATTGGCCTTTTCGTTCTGATTGCTAACCAACATTGTCGCTGTTAAGCCACTGTAACCTGCGCATCACAATTGTACAAACTAAATACTCAAAAAACTGTTTAGTCCACACATAACACAACTAACTGCCTAAGGAGGCCTTAAAAAATATTCTTATTAGCTGACACTCTCTCTCTGTATCTTGCCGCTCGCATTTTTGTGCTCCCTCTTGTTCACTACCCTTTTGATTACACTGTGTAGTGTGGTGTTGATTCATCGCTGCTCTAAACGAAGAACCCCATTTATGTTGAGGTGCGCGCGAGTAGTTCATGGCACTGATCGAGAACATTGCTAAGGCACGATCACTTTTGCCACTGTTTAACCCTCTGTCAGCGCAATGACAAGCAACAGGGGAGGAAGCAGGTATGCTACGTACTCACACTGTACTCCATGGAGTGGCACTGCTGTAGGCGAGAAGAGTGAACAGAGCTGCTGCTATGTTGGCTGTTGCTTCGTATTGAAATTGTACTTAAGGCGCTACCAGAGGACGAAGGGAATCATTACGGCATTTGATTTCGTAGCAACACAAACTCGTCTTAGAACAACACCGAAGAAAATAAAGTAGAAAGTAGTAGTTGAAAATCAGTGCAAAGTCAATCTAATCAAAACCGAGAAAGAAGTTGTATTAGTTCAAATTTTTAAAACGCAAAAAAGCACACCCAAATAAATTTCGCACAAAAATGGCAAGTGTTTGCATGCCACAAACGGGTTACCAGCAACATCAACAACAACACCATTTCCAAATGTTGAACGGCAACATAATGTTGCTACAAAAGGCACAACACCAACAACAGCAGCTGCAACAACAAAACCTCCACACCGCCGCCTATCAGCACAAGAAGCACCAGACCATCGCACCCGCACCAAAAGTTTTGGGCAACAGCAATCTTCACAACATCCAAGTGGGTGCCGCAGGTGGTGGTGGTGGCGGCATGTTGCCGCGCAAGAAGTACACCTACATGAATGTGCCGTACGGCGAGCAGCTGCCATCGGTGGCACGTCGCAATGCGCGCGAACGCAACCGTGTCAAGCAGGTGAACAACGGTTTTGCCAACTTGCGTCAGCATCTGCCACAAACGGTGATCAATACGTTGTCGCATGGTGGACGCGGCGCCAGCAAGAAGCTCTCCAAGGTGGATACGCTACGCATTGCTGTCGAGTACATTCGCGGTCTGCAGGATATGCTCGATGAGTCGCAGCCAGCCGAAAGTAAATTTCATACCGGCACACTCTGCGATGAGTCCAGCAACGATGGCAGCAACTATGGTTACTCGTCGATGGGCAGTCCCAGTGAAGCCNCGGATATTTCGATTGGTGGCGTCAATTATTTGCAACCAGTGAAACTCGAACACCAGCAGCTGCAGCAGCAGCAGCACCAACAGCCTGCTCAGACGCACTTCAAGTTTGAAGCCTTTGACGAGTTTGCGCATTTGTCACCTGCAGATGAGCAACCCGACGATGAGGAACTGTTGGACTATATCTCTTCCTGGCAAGAGCAGTAAGCCAAGGCGGCGCAATCAGTGACTGAAACAACCTGCGCAGTGAAAAATTGCCTACGAAAAAGAAGTAGCAAAAATTTGAGAGACATTATAGCCCAGTGGCAACTCAGGACTCAGTATCGTTACAAAAGATACATTTTATATATATTCAATTTTAGTGACTGTTGTGCATAAAAAGGAAGAGCTTTTTCTTGACCTTGCTTAAAAATTGTAAATAGTGCCTTGTAAATTCGAAATGTTTTTATGTTGTGAAATATTTAGTTTAAGTATATTTTTTTTTAAGAACTTTAACTCATGGAAGACAAATGATTTAAAACCCTACTCATAAGCTAAGCGCTAGTTTTAAACAATGGAGGACACTAAACTAAATAATTATAAGACTAAGCAAACCACTCTAAAAAATACAAAACAAAGAAAAACAAACCAAATAAAACAAAACCCAATGAAAAACAAAAATTGTATATCTTTTATTCTTGGAAATTAAATTTTTAGCCTGCAGCAATATTTTGCCTTAGTGGTAAAGCCATTGTGGAGCCTAGCGTCCATCTCCGACAGAAAACAAGTGACGAGCTACCTACAGATAAACCATTATCTTAAGAATGCTGGGTAGGCCAGCAGCGAGAGGAATTCTGGCAAGCGTTAGGATATTAGTTCAAATAATAGGCAAAAAATATATATTTGAAATTTTCTAATGACATTTCTCGGGTCTTTGTTATAAGATAAGGAATTTTTTTCCTCTCTTGGAACTTTATTTCAGCATTTTATTGACGACTACACTTTAAATCGATTCAGGATACCCTTTTATATATTTTACAGGATTTATTGAATAGTTTGTTTATGAGGAGTAAATGCCCGCAGACTGATGCATATCTTTAAGCTCAGTAATATTTCAGTTCGCGTATTAATCCTTCGTTAGTTTATTTTCTACGACTTTATGTTAACCCAAAATATGCAGTAGACATTTTAATGATTATCGAATTGGTACAAAGGCCTCAATCTGATCACAGCTCATGTAACTTTTTCTTTGGCAAGGGTTCCAGAAAATTGTAAATAATCAAGTAGCAAAAAGAACAGATGGGCTTGCAAGAAAAATTTACTAAGTACCCGCCTGGGAGAAGTTAAATACATCGGTCGCTTCCTGATAACTCATGGTTGGTCAATTATTCACGAAAGAATACGAGGTAGAAACACTTATACATATTCATACATACTACATAGAAGCTTCGGAAGTGGCTGTTTCGGTTTTGGCAGCAATTTTTAGAAGGTGACTAATATTAAATCATGTCTCGCTAAGCTGGAAAAATACCACGCTAAACAAACAAAGTGGCTGGGTTCCACAAACAAGGCCAGGCATCACTTGTAAGCCGCAATCGTGGCTTGAATAGACCACAAGTAAGCCTATTCCCACGATATAGCCATACTGATATCAGATGCACTTGCTTCGGCCACAAGCGAACCTACGGAGAGAGCTCTGAGGCCAAGGTTTGTACACTGGCGTACCACGGCTATAGTTCGACCCATACTCTCATTGCTAGATACTCTCGTTTGCAGTGCTGGTCTGGTGATACTTAAAAACTGTGTAAAATTCAGAGATCAGTTGCAGTTGGCAGAACAGATGCAATGAGATCCTAAGCAACGAAGGTTCTAAAGGTCGAAATAGTTTATCGCAAATTCGGCTTCTAAAATTGCAATCAGATGCCAGACAGACACACATTGCATACGTATGAAATCACTGCCAGCCGACTAAACCGTATCAAAGGCGTAAAATGTTCTTGACAGTCGGAACAAAGGTGCCATTCAAGCGTCTTTTAGCCGCAACGTTTCTTATACAAGATGCGGTAAGGTACACAAACCTTCTTGCAACCACGAGAAGGAAGGAGAACATTAACTGAGATAGCCAGGCGACGAAATTAAATATAAAATCACAACTATTTGCATAGGACACTGGCACGTGGATATACAATTGCAAAATATCACTACATCTTTCAACAGATACTGCCGCTGTGGCTTGGACCCGCCCTCGACTGAATGTTAGACATTTTAAAGGGAAATACTCTAAAACGTCTATTTTTTTCACTACAAGAATGATGGAATATCGAATAGGGAAATACCAAGACTTTTACACAAGCAGTGGATTCGGACAAGTCCGCCAAGAACAAAGAAGGAATATTGCTGAAATCACGTGACATAAGTGTGTACCTGAGAGACCCACAAAAACCCAAAGTCTATTAGCCTATATAACCATTTGAGACCCTTCAAAGTAGCATTTAGCGAATTTCACTAAAAAGCAACTACAGCAGGAGCAGATACTTTATCGAGCTTTCGTGCAGCAAAGCACGCAACGACAGTACAAAGCTTCCTTACGACACCAAGAAAAGTAAGTTGTATTTTTTGCAATTTCAACCGCAAGAACTCTGCACAAAGAGAAAGTTTTTAATCTACCGAAAAAGTGTATAACAATTTGATTAGAAAAACAAAATTTGGACCTCTATTCTTGAATAATTGACAAGATTAGCCAATTCCTTATCTATAACTATACTCAAAGATTCCGCGGACTATTTCGAAAACTTGCATAAAATATGTACTTATGTCACAAA
>NW_016187112.1:0-4453 GCF_001687245.7 Rhagoletis zephyria | reverse complement strand
ACTTCTTTCTTTTCGCTATAGTTTGTATGTCATTTGCAAAGAATAGCCAAACGTATATTTTCTAAAAGTAAAATTTTGTCTTGACTCCGCAAATCGTATCACTTCAGATATATGTATTAGATTTAGTTTTCGAAACAACCGTAAAAATATGATTTAACTAAAAAAAATTCAGTGCATTGCAAATAACAACATGGGTAACAACCCTAGTAAAAAATATTTTCGAAATACATACTCGTTTGATACCTACATTAAATATTGCGTTTATCTGTTAGCTTATTTCAAAAATAAATAAAGCTTTATTAAATTTCTCTCTTTTAAAAACCATATTAAAATATTTCGTTTAACTTGTTAATTAGATTGATTTTGAAATGGTGGCTACCAATAAAGTTATAAGGACAAAATTCGTGGAGGGTATTCCAGGATAAAATTTTAAAAGGACATTTTCCAAATTATACAGCATTTTCTCATTCTTCGTTACCCATATCCAGCGCTAACCGCAAAAAAGACGTAAGCGCCATTTTCCAAATTTTATTTTTAATGCAGAAATGTTCTTAGAGCATCTAGATACATTTCTGCAACAAAAATAAAAATTTGAAAAAAATGTCGCTTACATCTTTTGGCGGTTAGGGCTCGACATTAATATTTGACATTGCACGGAATTTTTTAAATATCTTTTTTTTTCTTTCTTCTTTTACTTTATTTGGCCCATAGTTTCGTGAGTAAATTGAATTTGTTATGTGTAAAATTTACTGTCGCGCGGTTTAATAAAAAAATTGTTTCGTAAGTTTTGCGGGGTTTTGGAAATTTCTGATAGTTTTCGGCATCTTTTAGGATTTGTCAGAACCTTTCGGGATTCTTCGTATTTCGTTTTCGGTATCTTTCGGGATTTTTTCGTAACATTTCGGAACGTTTCGTATTTTCCCCGGGCTATTCGTGATCGTTTGGGATCTTCCCTGGATAATTCCTGGCGATGTCTACCTGTAGGATGAGTGGTTAGAGCAAGTTGATTTTCCACCATAATATTTCCCAACTTAATTTTGCTTTACCGTACTCGGCAGGCTTATATATGTATGGTAGCTCCCTCCGATTACTATCCTATACTTCAAAGAAGGGCACTTCTTCAGAAATGGCTATTACATCAACTAAAGCCCCGCACTTTCCAAAATTAGTTCAAGTAAATAAAATTAGTTATATTTGAAAATTGCGTAAAAAGTTTTACTTTTAAATTATGAGTGGCGTTTTCAAATCCAATATGGCCGACAAAGTTTTGAATAATCATTGCATTCACCCAAAACTTGTTACTCAGGGATTTTGGGGTCGCTGATTACCAATCTGATCATAAAGTTTTTAATCCAAAATGTCGGATCCAATATGGCGCATAAAGTATTGGAACATTCTTTCATTCTCTCCCCAAAATTGGTTAAGTTAATAAAAAATTGGTTGTATTATCGGTAAAAATATTTACCTAATGACAAGGGACGTTTTCTGAAGTCAAATTGGCGGAAAAGTTTTTAAAACCCTAATTAATTCGCATTGGTTCGAAGTTATCCTATTTCTTCACACTTTAACTTGTTAAAATATTTTTTTTTTCAATCTTTTTTAATACTGTTAGCAATAGTTTTTATTTAAAATGAAAAGCCGTAACTAGCTAAAAAACAAAATATTCACCAAATAGTCGCCACATCGTTTTATGCAATACAAAATTTTAGTTAGCTACGGCTNTTTTAGTTTTTGTCTTGATTATTTACTTCACGAATGCTTTTTCCGTTACGAACGCGGTCATTTTAATATGCGCGTAATTGAATTGAATATTTACCAATATACACTACTTTCGTTGACGTTTATAGTAAGAAAAATTACGTTTCTATTTGATTTTAACATTNCAAAATTTTAGTTAGCTACGGCTTTTGTGCATTTCAGCGACGATGTGAGATAGGGCCTTTCTATATTAAGGTAACGATGTGCAGATATGTACATACATATGTGTTTTCATGTAGCAATTTGAGAACCATAATTCACTAATCAAATTAATGTTCATAGAATTAAATATTATGATATCAAAAAATAGCACACTTGTAACTGGTTCAGACACGTATATTCATGCAAGCCGGGAAAAATAAAGAAATAAAATAAAAACAAAAAAAATGCCAACTGTGATTTGTGTACCGGTTAGTCCATCTACCCGTTACGCCGCATGCCACCTTGCGGCTTTACCTACCAGCGAATCACAATGACTCACATACCTGTTTCGATTAATTCTGTCTCATATGTACACTGAGGGAAATAATGCATAGTAAAAATGAATACTTTATATTTGATTATCGTTTAAAAATGTTCGTATTTAAAAATAATATTTGCATACAAAATTTATTACGCACGTATTAGACTGTTCACATCTGAGTTTGTATATGTAAGTGTACATACGCACCCCACGCATGCAGAGCGCCGCTCTGAGAGCGGTGACAACACACACATACATACATAGTACAAATGGCGTGCCGTGGTGTTGATGGATATTCAACATTTGAAAGCAAATTTATATGGCTGGGTGTAGCTGAGTGCGCAAAGATGCTTGCCACAAGTTGTTGATATGCGGAGATGGTCGGGTTCGAATTCCACTGCAGGCAACATGCAAATTAAATTTTTTTTAGTTTTTGTCTTGATTATTTACTTCACGAATGCTTTTTCCGTTACGAACGCGGTCATTTTAATATGCGCGTAATTGAATTGAATATTTACCAATATACAGTACTTTCGTTGACGTTTATAGTAAGAACAATTACGTTTCTATTTGATTTTAACATTTTTTTTCCTTCAGTGTAGTTACTCGTATGTACATATGTGCATAGATACAAATGCACGTTTGCATATTAGGGTGGTCCTAAGTTTTAATTTTCATCCACCCCCCAGAACTTAAGAGTATCGAAAATAAGGAGACCTGTATTATTTTATTTTGAAATCGCCTAACATTAACGGTTCCGCCGTGGCATTGAAGTTTCCTATACCCTTCGTCTGGGGAGAATACATTATTTTGTAGAATAGCTATAAAATTGTTCGAATTAAAATATTTCCATTCAGAAAACAATTATTATGGTGCATATTTAAGATTATAATTTTACCAACTAATTTTACTAGCTACTTTTTCAGAACCGATATCTCATAAATATTTATCTTATGCACAAAAATTAGTCATTTTATGTGTTCGTAACCACATGACGCACGTAATGAGAAAATAGTTAGTAAAATTTAAGAGTTAAATTTAATTTCTTAAAGATTTCTTAAATGCCCTTTTTTTTAGATCAAAATATATTTATTTTAAANCACGAATGCTTTTTCCGTTACGAACGCGGTCATTTTAATATGCGCGTAATTGAATTGAATATTTACCAATATACAGTACTTTCGTTGACGTTTATAGTAAGAACAATTACGTTTCTATTTGATTTTAACATTTTTTTTCCTTCAGTGTAGTTACTCGTATGTACATATGTGCATAGATACAAATGCACGTTTGCATATTAGGGTGGTCCTAAGTTTTAATTTTCATCCACCCCCCAGAACTTAAGAGTATCGAAAATAAGGAGACCTGTATTATTTTATTTTGAAATCGCCTAACATTAACGGTTCCGCCGTGGCATTGAAGTTTCCTATACCCTTCGTCTGGGGAGAATACATTATTTTGTAGAATAGCTATAAAATTGTTCGAATTAAAATATTTCCATTCAGAAAACAATTATTATGGTGCATATTTAAGATTATAATTTTACCAACTAATTTTACTAGCTACTTTTTCAGAACCGATATCTCATAAATATTTATCTTATGCACAAAAATTAGTTATTTTATGTGTTCGTAACCACATCACGCACGTTATGAGAAAATAGTTAGAAAAATTTAAGAGTTAAATTTAATTTCTTAAATGCCCTTTTTTTAGATCAAAATATATTTATTTTAAATTTTTTTTTAGCTATTCCACAAAAAAAAATTAACGTTCCCCTTATAAAATGTGTGGAAAACTTCAAAGCCCCAGCGGCACTGTTAAATGGTAACCGATTTGAAAATGCAAAATAAGGGTTCCCTATTTTCTATTTTTTATCATTCCGGGTGTTGGCAGCAATAAAATTCCAAAAAGTTGATTGTCCGGTGTATTCGTGGACAACCCTAATCTACATACATATAAATATATGTATGTATATGAAATAAAAATCAAAAGTTTTGTGATTTCGTAATCAACTCATTCGCTTTGGCAAATTGCTGGCAGCTTGGCTATTATATACAATATTTTGACTCTGAGCTTTTGACCATTTCTCGCCAGCATCAATACTTAACCATTACGACCGAACAATAATTAGTGGTCCCTTCTATTCGCATTATAGTCGTCGCTTGATTGTTAGCGTTTATCGGCGATTCGCTAACGCCAACGGCGAAATTGTCATATACGAACATATATATG
>NW_016187108.1:2062-4454 GCF_001687245.7 Rhagoletis zephyria | reverse complement strand
CGCGTACAATATTATCTACAGTTGTACATAAATAAGTATGTATGAATGCATTTAGTTCACCCACTACCGCTACTACTTACATACATCAATTATATAAATAGGCAATCATGTTTCCTTTACACCCCTTTTACGGCTAAACTGTACTTCTAAGGTATAAACAATTATATATCATTAGAAAGGTATTTTGATGCTGATGTGCAGGCAATTTAATTTAATTAAAATTTCAAATTAGTTTAAAATAGAGCGAAAAAATCAATTCAAAAGTCACACCAATACCAATGCCATACATGTACATGGTTGGGGCGGAAATGCCTCCTAAATGTATGCTTTAATATTGATAGTGAATTAAAGAAACGTGGTAAGCAGCAGTTTAGGAATAAGATGTATGTATGTATGTACATGAATAGATTAGCCTCAAACAAGGATGAAGATAATTTTGAGTATGGAGAAGAAGAAAGGTATAAATACAGAAATTAAAATAAAAGTAAAGAAACCTAAATATAAAAACAAAGAGGAAGGAAAATTTAAATACCTAACCTAATAACAATGGTGGGGGTGAATATGTAAATGAAGAAAAGAATGGATATATTTAGATCAGGATAAAGGAAAGGATAAAGATGAAGAAGAAGATGAAGACCAAGACGAGGAAGATGATGAAGATGAATATGAAGATGAAGATGAAGATCTTTCCAGGTTGGTTAAGTGCGGGTGATAAACCCATGTAGCATAGGTATGTACTGTGTACATACCAGCAATTAAAATGGGGAAAATGTTACAATTTCGGCATTTGAAAAAAAACTCTAAAATACACATAAATTGTGGCTTCCAAGACATGTACGAAGTTATTAGCACAGCTGCATCCCTCAACTTGTCAACTCGCGGGAAATTCCCCGATTTCCAGGGAATTTCAGTTTAAGTGGCAACCGGGGAATGGGCAATTTTTTTTCGGGGAACTGGGTATGTTATTTTTATATCTTAAAGTAACCAAATTAGACGGATATGTTAATTTTTAACCATTTGACCCTTTTTGGAGCGACATTTTTTCAATTTGAATAGCAATATCTCCACAACAAGAGATTTTCCCAGATATAAGCTATATACCATATGAAAGCTAAGGTTTTGGGCTAGACTTGTGGAAACTTAGAATAAAATCGACTGACCAGTTTTTGAGAAAATTCCCGAAATATATATTTTCAGCAGCCCGATTTTTAGCTTTCAGGCGATAACGGTATTACATATTTATATTTTATGAACACAAAAAATAGTGTTAGATAGCTTGCTTGTTCTACTGATGACATGGACATGGACAATGACATGGACTGAGCAGTGTGGCGTCAGTGGTAGTTTAAAAAATTGCCTTTTTTCGAATTTCAGGCAGCAGCCACGCCCACAAAGGAATACAAATCAAAACAACCTGGAACAAAACCTTCTTAGTTTTTTTGTTCTTTAATTCCTGAAAGTTTGAAAGAAATTAAATGAAGGTACGTACAGACGCCACATACATACCAAAGCATCTCGTAGTGGAGACACGAACCAAAACACATTTACCTCTATATCTTCCCAACTGGTAGCCGGAGCGTAATATATAAGGTATCGTTTGAAAGGTATTGGCATATAGAATAACACTAAATATGTTGGGTGTACCCACATGCCCCCTTAAACCGGCAAAAGCCAAAAAACTTTTTTTGTTTCGCAACACTTTAGCCAAATTTTTAAGAATCCGGCTAATCGTTTATGACGCTTGAATACATTTTCTGGACACACTCTGCAAGACCTTTCCAACGATATCTCAAACATGGCGATTGGACGTCTGGATAAAAACTTCCAAATCTCGTGTATAAATAAGCGAGTCATTTCAGCATGCTACTGTGGCTATTTCGTCACTCGCGCGCATTGCCGTGCGCTGTGATAAGCACGTTGCGAGGAGTATAGAGAAAATGTCGACGAAAAAAAATATTTTTTCTCGAATTCAAAACTATCCTATCTTTTAAGATGGAACCAACAATATACACCCACAAAATTTCATTGGAATCGGTTAAGCGGTTTCGGAGATTAGCGTAAACGAACACAGTGACACGAGATTTTTATAGTATACTAGCTGTACCCTGCCACGCTTTGCTGTGGCGTATCGTGTTATATGGATGATAAATTATTAACGAAACAATGCATACGTTTCATATGTGTTTGGTTATATAATAAGTACTTGTGTGCCCACAATATTTATTGTTTTTCCATTCGCTGCATAGATATCAAGGATATCTGATTTGCTTTTCCAAAGTTCGACTGGAGCATTATTGATTGTGATTCCGAATGTCAATCGAATTGGGAATTGCAATCTTTTAAATTGAAATGGTGTATCGGTCGGAATCATGGGAATTCTTCACCTTTGAAA
>NW_016187108.1:0-1837 GCF_001687245.7 Rhagoletis zephyria | reverse complement strand
GGCCACGTTAAAATCTTTACTTACACAACTTTCTTCATCAATTTCTTTAGTGCGAGTCGCCTGCCGTTGCAAAGTTTTGGCCGATTAATATTCCGCAACACACCTATTTTCAATTTCAGTATGTGGAGTCTACCAGGAAGATCAATCGAGTTCAAAAATTCCGTTGGATGGTCTTTTTCCACAACGATGTTTATCGACGTATGTGCTATTTCCTCACGTTGAATGCTGGATTGAATAATATTAGTGGTATTCACCCACGGTGGAGAGAATACAGAGGTGGCGCCGATGACGATACCGCTACTCGGCTCTCAGTGATTTTGACAGAATCAGCTGTTTTGGTGACGTCATAGTAGAGAAGACAGCAGTAGTGATGTACTGAGTCAATACTTTTAAGTACCCAATACTCTCGATACTCGGTACCGACACATTTAGGTTTCGAATAAAAGCGCACATAGGCCAAAAATATGGAAAAAACGCCTAACAAAACCCGAATGTAAGAGAATTTTTAAGAATCCGGCTAATCGTTTATGACGCTTGAATACATTTTCTGGACACACTCTGCAAGACCTTTCCAACGATATCTCAAACATGGCGATTGGACGTCTGGATAAAAACTTCCAAATCTCGTGTATAAATAAGCGAGTCATTTCAGCATGCTACTGTGGCTATTTCGTCACTCGCGCGCATTGCCGTGCGCTGTGATAAGCACGTTGCGAGGAGTATAGAGAAAATGTCGACGAAAAAAAATATTTTTTCTCGAATTCAAAACTATCCTATCTTTTAAGATGGAACCAACAATATACACCCACAAAATTTCATTGGAATCGGTTAAGCGGTTTCGGAGATTAGCGTAAACGAACACAGTGACACGAGATTTTTATAGTATACTAGCTGTACCCTGCCACGCTTTGCTGTGGCGTATCGTGTTATATGGATGATAAATTATTAACGAAACAATGCATACGTTTCATATGTGTTTGGTTATATAATAAGTACTTGTGTGCCCACAATATTTATTGTTTTTCCATTCGCTGCATAGATATCAAGGATATCTGATTTGCTTTTCCAAAGTTCGACTGGAGCATTATTGATTGTGATTCCGAATGTCAATCGAATTGGGAATTGCAATCTTTTAAATTGAAATGGTGTATCGGTCGGAATCATGGGAATTCTTCACCTTTGAAATGCCACGTTAAAATCTTTACTTACACTACTTTCTTCATCAATTTTTTTAGTGCGAGTCGCCTGCCGTTGCAAAGTTTTGGCCGATTAATATTCCGCAACACACCTATTTTCAATTTCAGTATGTGGAGTCTACCAGGAAGATCAATCGAGTTCAAAAATTCCGTTGGATGGTCTTTTTCCACAACGATGTTTATCGACGTATGTGCTATTTCCTCACGTTGAATGCTGGATTGAATAATATTAGTGGTATTCACCCACGGTGGAGAGAATACAGAGGTGGCGCCGATGACGATACCGCTACTCGGCTCTCAGTGATTTTGACAGAATCAGCTGTTTTGGTGACGTCATAGTAGAGAAGACAGCAGTAGTGATGTACTGAGTCAATACTTTTAAGTACCCAATACTCTCGATACTCGGTACCGACACATTTAGGTTTCGAATAAAAGCGCACATAGGCCAAAAATATGGAAAAAACGCCTAACAAAACCCGAATGTAAGAGCCAATAGAGCTTTTTTACTGATTCAAATGAAAGATGTATATATGTCGGTTCGATGCCATAATACAGAGAAACCCTTACTTGTTTGAAGCATTTTTGTTCCAGCTGAATCGGACGATATCATTTTTGTAGGCCTGGGACAGATTCTGTAACCA
>NW_016187107.1:0-4454 GCF_001687245.7 Rhagoletis zephyria | reverse complement strand
GATTTTTAAAATTTTCGGCCATTTGGTATCCTGTACCAAGGCCAATAACCTTGCCAAGTTTGGAAGAAATCGGTGCAGCGGTTTATAATATTCTTATTTTTCGTCTAAAAGTTATTGCAAATATCAATTTTGAGTGAATTATCTTCAGTAGTTACTAAAATATCGCAGTTTTCGTATTTCTTAAAATTACCGTTATATGGGAGGTAGGCGTGGTTATTGTCCGATTTNTACACGTACCAAGTTTTGTTAAGATATATTAATTTTTACTCGAGTTATCGTGTGCACAGACGGACGGACGGACAGACAGTCACCGCTGAATCGATTTCTCTTTTCATCCTGATCATTTATGTATACATTTGTCTATATCTATCTCGATTTGTTTTGCCTGTTACAAACAACCGTTGTGAACAAAGTTATAATACCCTCGGGTATAAAAAAATAAAAATTTTTCTAATAAAAGTTGTTTTGGTAGAGAAGTAAATTTGCGATTAAAGGAAGTTAAGAAAATAAATTGTTTGAACATTTTAAATTTTGATCGACTTGGGGGAGTCTAAGCGTCGATTTCAAACTCATATTTTTTAATTGGAGAGCGCATAGTGAAGAGCAAAGCATACATTCACGTTTGCAACTGAAGCTTTGCTCGATGCTAGCTCTTCGCTTTGCTCGCCGCTCCACTATATTTTGACCCAAGGTGGTAGCGGTAGTACAAAAAAAAACTTTTTATTCCGTCAAACTTAGTGAATTATTTATTGAGTTTTCTTGAGTGCTTTTACTCCTTTGCGGACTTTTGCACAATATATTGCACAAATTTGAGGTAGCCCTAATAGCTACCCAAAACAACTTTTGATTTTTTTTTTACTTTTGGTATTATGAGGCTCTATGAACCTTGTAATTAAGAGGAACAGTTTGTATATTCATCAGGGGTGGATTTGACCAGAAAGGATTAATTCGTCTCTAGGAGTCTTTGAAATTAACAAAGTAGAGTTTTGGAAGTTTAACAATTTACACAAAATATTTTGTGTGTAGAAAAAGCAACTTTTTACTTCACATGTACGTATACCTGGTATAGTGAAATGAAAATATCGTTTTGATAAAATAAAAACTGGCCATAAGAGTGGCGGCAGGAAACACATTTTATTACTATTTTGCCCTATTTTGCATTTCATGAATGTCTGATATCCGGAGACCTAAGGAAAAATTCGGATATTCGGATATCCGAATATTATCTTTGTTTCGGGAATATCCGGATGTTTTGTTTAGTTCTCCGGATAATCGAATATTCGGTTTATCCGGATAGTTGAAAAATCCGATTTAAAGCAGCTGTTCCAGCAACACCATCTTACATGAATTCGCCTTGGATATTTACTGACAATTTTCATTTTTAGCAACGATTTTTTAGAAAATACTGAAATATATTTGTGATATAACCAATCAAAAAGTTCAGATAATAGCGGGTTTTCGGCCCACCCCAGGCTATATATGTATGTATATCTATACTTATAACCGACAGAAAAATATGCGTATTTATCAAACTAATTCGCAACTTAACTTAAACCTGAAATTTTGAGTTGTGTCGTTATTACTGAAGACCATTGATGTGTACATACATATTAAGCTGAATTCTGCGGTTACAAACAAGCACACAATTGAAATATTTGCTGTCATTTATTTATTACGTTTTTTATTTTCTTTGCAGGTGCATCGAATGGCTTGACTGTTCCTCTTTCTCCATTTTTGGCTGGTTTAACGCTTTTCTGTGCTCTCCTTTTTGCCGTATCTTGCATTGCCTTAGCTGCAATATACAGACGGTTCTCTAACAGGTAAGAGATACTAGACTTTTCTAAAGTTAAATATGCTATCAGAAATAAGCTAAAGAAATAATTCATATGTAAATGCCGAAAATCTGTAATGTAGAAAACCCCTTGCGCACATTATCTATATTTTAACCTAGTCAAAGGCCTGTTCTAACCATCAAATCAAGTCCGTATTTAGGGGGGAGGAGGCCTTGGTTGTAGGTGTTCTGGCCCGTGCGATGATCAGAAAGCGATGCCTCATTCGAAACCTGTCAATTCCATATAAATTCGGAAAATGATCTGCTGCCGAAAGTGAGATCTAGCATGTTTTCCCTGATGGCAGTAACAAGGGTGTATATGCATTCGTTATTCGCAAAATCCATATTAATTACCGCACACAGTGTATTAGCGATTTGTGCGTAGGAAAAATTCGGCGAGCTTCTGTACACCCAATGGTAGTAGGGAGGTCACCTGGGTCGATAAATCGACTACAGCCATTGCAAGGCACCTGGAAATGAAAGCAAAAAGAGGTGTGTTATTTTAAGGTTGTCAGGGTACATACCCAAGCCATACGTACATTAAGCTACTTGAACTATCTGCACCTCTTGCTTGGCCTCCGTTAAACCGGAGTTATGCCAGTGGCCTATGTCCACTTGGCATAAAGAAGCTAAGCCTGTAGCACCCTTTTGGTTGTTTTTGTTTTCGCTAAAGCGACGCCTATTCGTCTTGTCGAGACCCTATTTCTATGGCGTCTTTGAACAATGTCTTACATCCGGAATTGTTGGTATTGTTTGATGGCTTGGTGATGCCACGTGGTGACAAACGGTGTGTGCTGTGGAGTCTATAAATTAATTATTGATAGCCAAATGATTTCTCGGTCGGAAAATCTACATCATAAACTTAAATCATTTAATATGCTTTTTTATTCGCCGTAGCTTATAAAATCTGTTATTCTTACTTCCTGCAGTATTTCGCAAAAATACTTTACAAGCAATTTTATTTTCTTGGCTAAAGTCCATCACATTTTCTCACCTTAGCTGCGGTAAATCATCAACGACCATTATAGAATTATAGTACACCGTTATTTGCGGGTATTTATTTTCCTAATATGCCACAACAGATTTACGTCATAGTCCTCACAAACATACATTTAAGTAAATATATCTACATATAAAATTTGTATATATATTTATACCTTTTTATGCAATGATATTTATCAATTTCATTCCCTATTTCCCAGGCAAAACGATGGTAATTTAAAACCAACGAAGCATACGCAACTTTCCATACCCTCAGATTGTCAGCTGGATCCATTACAACCCAATAACCATCATCACCAACATCTACAGCACAATCACGAGCAAAGCAATCATCAAGCTCATCACAGTCTTTTACAGGCGAATGGCAATGAGGGTGTCAATGCCGGTGGTAGCACATCACCGTCTGTTGGTGGTGGCGTCGGGAGTGGTAGTGTTGTGGCTGGTTTGATTGGCATTGATACGTCGACGTTGCGGTCAACGGCGACCGGTCATCATCGGCAAAGTCCGCTTGTGATGGGCGATGCATTGGAAGGTGATGACACCGATCCAGATGTCATACCCAATCAGTATGGTAAGTACTATGATTGATATTAGCCACGCTTATGAGTGAAAAGTATTTATTAGGCTTTAAAAATTCGGAGAACACTGAGAAAAAATATTCAAACTCACTTGGTTTAAAGTCGTTTATATGATTATCATATTATGATATAAATATTCAGAGATACGTAATCAGTATTCCAGAGGGAGTAGCTATTTTCTAAACTGTAATATGAGTGGTGGTGAGCTAATTAGAATTTAGGGCATAGCAGAAGAGGGTAAATACCCTCGATCCCCCAAACCAAATTACCAATTAAGTGTGTACCTATAGCAGATAGTATGTATGATTGCACGAATTACTAGGGGTTTCCTGTTCCACTTTACAAAAATGCTAGTTAATCAATGACACTGTCTACAGCTTAGGATAAAAGCGTAAATTCGCATAAGTTCCTTTGGTTGATGGAAATTCGTTGAACTTAATGATCCAGTTCTAAGCCTGCCATGATTCTGCTCAAAATTCTGCCAGCTAAAATACCTTTCTTGTCGGAGCTGGGACAAAAAACGCTTTTTACTGTTTTCGTGTTCTTCTTTTCTGCTTTCAATTTGCCGCAGGAGATCAAAGTACATATGAATGAATCTTAGTTTAAAGGATACAAATGCCAAAAGGTATTTTTCAAAAAATTTCAATCCAGCCATCCTATTAAATATTTAAAGATGTAGATTTATTAGGAATGCGTTCAAATGCGGGAAACATATCGAACTTTTTGGAATCCATAGTTTTCATGAACGATTTGGTAGCATTAATTCAAGTTATTAACTTAAACTTCAACTAAAAGTCGGGACGGGTTGTTGTTATTTTACGGCCATAAAACTTCATATATACATATGTATGTTATTTAAGCTCAAAAGCAGAAATATGGAGAGTATGCATATTAATATTTGCAAACAAATTGTTTTCGATATATTTTTGGAACAGTCTAATGTTCATGCATATGTATTTATAATTTTACTCCTCTCCTTTATAACAAATAAGATTTTCGGTAGACCGATAGTTGCCGTTGACGGCTTGATATTTTGATAGAGA
>NW_016187105.1:0-4455 GCF_001687245.7 Rhagoletis zephyria | reverse complement strand
TCCGAACTGACGCATTCTGGCGACTTTTTATCTGCAATAAATTTAGATATATTTATTTAATACGGCTTCGCCATAAGCAAAATCATGTACATGCGCAAGTAAAAATGACCATGGGAAGGTTAACAATGTCAGTATTGAATTGAGAGACATTTTTTTTAAATGATATATTCGCAATGTCAGCTTGGACTGAAGTTTCGCGCTTTTAATGGCACAAATAAAACGTTTTTGAAATTCGAATACAACTAAAATACCCTCCAAGCTCTTATAGTTGATTTCCATCAAGCCTTAACTGCAGGTTTATGGCGTTTGAAAAACGGAAATTAAAACTCGAAAGGGGTGATTCCACCTATTAGTAGAAGCAAACGGAAGGAAAAAAGCAAAAATTTAAGAAAAAAACCTTTCCGATCACCCCATGTTGGAATTATTTGAACTTTTCTGAACCCTTAACTGCAGTTAAGCCTTTGATTGAAATAGGCTATTAAACAAAATATGTACTATTTAAAAAAGCACTCTCAACTCTATGAATAAAATGCATCCTAAATTCGGGTTCAACTTACCGCACGTTTAATAATATACAAGATTATTTCAAAATTTAAATTTTGTGAGAAACGGCAATCAAACTTTAATCAATTCATACAGACCAATTGACCAAGACATACATATTAAACAGGTAGTACCAGTAGAGCAACTGATTTAATTTTGCTTATTCAAATTATTTGGTCTCTAAACTGTCAATATTGTTAATTTTTTTTTATCGAAAATTCTTAATTGGCAAAATGTATTTACATATTAAAAAAAAAGCGATTGAAATCCAGCCTTTGGAAAGTTTGCCTTTTTAGGAGCACAAACGCTGATTGGATGTATAGACGCTTCTCGAATGAAACAAATTTACCAAGAAAGAAAGTCGCTCAAATTGTATTTTATTTATTTTTTAATGCTTTTTATATATTTCACATCGCTCACTATGGACAATAAAAGTGCAAGTGCTAAAAAATGTTTTCTTAGCTTACTTCGATTGTCTACAAAAAAGGTCAATATACCAAATTATATAGGACTTATACTTTCGAAGATACTTGCAATTTTAGTAAAAAAAATGTATTAATTAATGTAGTTATTAATTTTTATTTTTTGAGCACACTGAACTTTGATGGACTTGGGCTGCCTAAGATATTGACCAAAAATAGTCATCTTTTACGCAGATTGTTTTTAGAGCATGATAAACCATATTTTTGCTATTACCAATCAAAATTCTAAGAAAGCGGATTTTCGGCCCACGCTAATGTATATAGGTACTCGTTTTCCATTGTAAGGGCATAAAGAAATAGCTGATCGGAATTAGCGCTAAAAAGATAATTTTATTTCATTTAATTTTCAATGCCTTACATCGTTTAATGTAATTTGTGTTAAAACGTAAGTATTTGAGTTGAGTTTTTGGGATTTGTTGTTTAACAAAAGACGTAGCCAAAATTTAAATGAAATGCAGACACTGCCGAATTTCCATAAACATCCTTTCGTGATTTTGGAGAAGCACGAATGAATGAAGACGCCTGAATTGCGTCGTTATTGGTCAGAAGAGCTAGTTCATTGAGCTGAACGAACTAGAAGTGAACTAATCTCCAAAGCGAAATAAAAATCCAAATCTAGAAGACACATATCTTCGCCATGTTAGTTTAGTCATCAGTTAGGCTGAACATATGATGCTTATCAAACTCTTATTAATTGTACAATGAAATCTCCAAAAACGTAAATTTTGAATTACTTTTTTGTATGTATGCTACATAACTTTGGACCACGTTAACCGATTTTTATACACGAGCGCACTTGTGCACAAGGGTATTAGGAGTGTTCGCTATGCAACTGCCAGTAAGAATTAGCCAGTAATAAAATTCAGAGAATAAGGTGTCTTACTCTCCCAAAGAGAAAAACTTACTGAGTTTTGCGCGAACAGGAATTAGCAAACATTTGCAGGATTCACTGCCAGCTGGCGTCCACGGTTGCATTTCGAACATAATAAATGTTTTAAATTATTTCAGGTTGAAAACAAAACATNTTCAGAGAATAAGGTGTCTTACTCTCCCAAAGAGAAAAACTTACTGAGTTTTGCGCGAACAGGAATTAGCAAACATTTGCAGGATTCACTGCCAGCTGGCGTCCACGGTTGCATTTCGAACATAATAAATGTTTTAAATTATTTCAGGTTGAAAACAAAACATGACCTATACGTATATTTCTTCTTATTCTGACTTTCTTCAACATACGCTTCAATTTCGACAGTGGTGTCGACTGCGTTCCGATTATGAATACTGCTTTTTCAGCCGAGTACCTTTCAAATGTTTGCAATTAATTAAATTAATTGAATAAAAGTTGCGATCCCGTACGAGTCCGCACTAGTCAGAAATAGTCAGAATCAGTCAGATTTTACTGGAAATCGATCCCGTACTCGGTTCTCTGACTACTAAGAGGGCAAAAAAGAGAGTAAATAAGGTCCTCTCTCTGTCAGAAGTTACCAGTTTTAGTCCGAAGTTTTTTTGCTGGTAAATTCTGGTAAATATGTCAAACGATCAGCTGTCGTGTGTTTGGCAACNCCCCTACTTTGCAAGTTTTTTGCGTACGCGAACGCAAAAACTTGTAAGTTTTGGTTGAACATGAACAATTAACAGCTACGCGAACGAACCTATTGTAAACAAAAGAAAAGTACACTCTGCTAATTCATGTTGAAAAGTATTTAATTACTTGTTTAAGTGAATTCTAATGAGTTTGAAAGTATTTTTGGTTATTTACATGTGTGGGCTGAGTGTGTTTACATACAAAATAATCAAAAATTTAACACCAAAATTTGGAGATTATGTTGAAGTTGACAGAAGTTACAATTTTTTACTAGAAAGCGATCCCGTACTTTGCAATGTTACTCTCTTGCTCTGAGCTAACTTTCATTTTTTTTACAGTTTTACTAGTTTTAGTGCGAGGAATACGGGTTTGCACCTGTATTCTGTTCATGTTGTCTTATCCAAGCTTTTGTATGTAAACAAAATTCCGATCAGCTGTTCGTGAAAGTTGCAAGTATTTGGTAGTTTTGCGTTCATGTACGTTGCACACATTTCTCTCCCTGAGAGAGAAATGATAAAAATTTATTAGAATTTTGCAGTTGAGAGTGTTCTGCTGGAAGAATACGCGAATACACCTACTCGTTAAAATTGTGCCATCTTTTGGCGTCTGCGTACGCAAAAACTTGCAAAGTAGGCGAAATTGAGAGAGGGAAAACGTCAGTTAATGCTGAAGGGAAGTTGCAAGTTTTTAGTGCAGGAATTTTTACTTGCAACATTAGTTGCGTTCCGGATGCTTCACAATTTGCAGGTTTTTACAGGAAGTCGTTCTAGGTGACTCCCTTCCATTAGGATTATTAGGCGTGTTTCTTAACTTTTTACAGCTGATGACTGCAGATTGGCGAAAAGTAGAATTTTCCTCGCAAAGTGATCGAAAGAGGAAAAAGTAAAGAAACGAAAATTAGTTGCGATCCCGTACGAGTCCGGACTAGTCAGAAATAGTCAGAATCAGTCAGATTTTACTGGAAATCAATCCCGTACTCGGTTCTCTGACTATTGAGAGGACAAAAAAGTGAGTAAATAAGGTCCTCCCTCTGTCAGAAGTTATCAGTTTTAGTCCGAAGAGTTTTTTCTTGGAACATTCTGGTAAATGTGTCAAACGATCAGCTGTAGTCTAGTGGTTAGCAGTGCGCGCTACCACTCCGCAGGTCCTGCGTTCAAGCCCTGGTCAAAGCAACATCGCGAAAAATATAGAAAACATGACTTTTTCTTAACAGCGCTCGCCGCTCGGCAGGCAATGGCAAACCTCCGAGTTAATTTCTGCCATGAAGGACATGGGAGGTGGGCGTGGTTATTCTCTGATGTCGCTCCTTTTCAATCCCAACCTACCTTGGATAAAGGGAAACTTACTTACCAAATTTCGAAGACATACCTCAATTTTTTCTAGAAAAAAATATAGAAAAAATTATTTTTTCTTAACAGCGGTCGCCCCTCGGCACGCAATGGCAAACCTCCGAGTGTATTTCTGCCATGAAAGACAGCTTTGAAAATTTCAAAAATGCCGTTATATGGGAAGTGGGCGTGGTTATTGTCCGATGTCGTCCCTTTTCAGTCCCAACCTACTTTGGATAAAAGGAAATTTACTTACCAAATTTCGTGGACATATCTCAATTTTTTCTTGAGCTATCGTGTAGACAGACAGACGTACGGACGGACAGACATCGCTTAATCGATTTCTCTTTTCATTCTGAGCATTCATGTATACATTTGTCTATATCTATCTCGATTAGTTTTGGCTGTTACAAACAACCGTTATGCGAACAAAGTTATAATAAGAGTGTTCGCTATGCAAAAACCTTGTAAAAGTTGGTACCAATTGTTACCAAATCGTGTTCGTTTGGCCAAAAACCCA
>NW_016187102.1:0-4455 GCF_001687245.7 Rhagoletis zephyria | reverse complement strand
ATGGACTAAAAAGTAGAAAATAATATTTCTCAGTCCCATAGAATTTGTTTTGATAACTTTTGATTTTGAAATTTTAGCAAAAGTCATTATAAACAATCTATGAAATTGAAAATTAAAAATTATAAAAGCGTTGTATATTAAAAAGTTTTTTTTATATTATTTTCTTTTCTTTACAATTTGGTTGCCAAACACGTTACAGCTAATCGTTAGACACATTTACCAGAACTTGCCAGCAAAAAATCTTCGAACTAAAACGGGTAACTTCTGACAGAGGGAGGACCTTTTTTACTTTTTTTTCCTCTAAATAGTCAGAAAGCCGAGTACGGGACCGATGTCCAGTAAAATCTGACTGATTCTGACTAGCCCGGACTCGTACGGGATCGCAACTCCAATTTTTGGCAAAAAATGTCAGTTACGCGGTTTTGAACAACGACGATACCCGTTTTTGTACTTTAAACGACAATATACTCCAGTACTATTTGGACTAAAACCTGTGGAGATGTCAAACTACGATTTTACTCTCTCAAGTGAGAGTAACAGAAGAACAGCTGCAGAAGTGTACGGGAATGCAAAAAGCACCTTTTCCAGCAAAAACGTAATTTGCTATGTTTATTTGTCATTAGTACAAGACTGATTTGGCTGGAAGATCATTAAATAACTATTAAAATCTATACAATTAATAATAATTGCATATATATTCGAATATTTAATTCATTCCATTTTTTAACAAATGTAAGGTTATTGCTTTCACCGCGTTCTGTTATTGTACACAAATGCAACTTTGCCTATCGATTGACAATTTTCATGAATTTGCCAGAAGAAAAACTCCGGACTCCGGNACCGCGTTCTGTTATTGTACACAAATGCAACTTTGCCTATCGATTGACAATTTTCATGAATTTGCCAGAAGAAAAACTCCGGACTCCGGAATCTTGAAACTTCATTCTGGGAACAGTTGCTCAGTTCCTCTCACGAGAGTGTTCCCAGATACAGAATTTTTGGCGTACGGGAACGACTTTGGACTAAACCCTGCAAAACCTGCAAATCGTAGCCGTGCTGGAACGCACTATATGTATGTATACACTTTCTTCATGCATTCTGAAACCTACCTGAAACCTAGTCGTCAACCCCATTTTCGAAATTATGTAGCCGGTATAATTTTCAAATCCATAAAATAAAATCTTCTGCTTAAAAAAAATATTTCTTCTAGTGATCAGGCAGCATGAATTTCATGAAATGTCATAATTTTATTAAAAGTCAAATAGTTAACAACAACAACGAATGCCATTAAATGAAACTACCTTCTTTTTTGTATCATGATTTTTTCATTTGTTAAAAAAAAAAAATAGAAATTAATTTGAGTGAAAACAAAAAGCAAAACCAAATAAAAGTAAAGGAATCAACATTGAACTGCGCCAAAATGAAAGTAAGGGAGCACGAATTTCGATGTGAAGAAAAACTCTCGGGGAAGACAATACCTGTAATTATCGATTTCGCGACCCAAGAGATTAATGAAATTGGTCTATAACCCTAAAGCTGATTCTTTGATTTATTTGGTTTTGGTATGGGTACGGTGAGTGAAATTCTCCATTTTTGGCGGTTAATGGTTGACTTAAGGACCTGGTTGCAAAGTTCTCATACCTTTAATTTCCCTACATATGGGAGTTTTTTTTCATATTTCGTAGGGTATGTGGTCCTGCCCTGATGTTTTACCATTTAAAGGGGCCAAGCAAGCTTCTACTTCCTGTAGGGTGAAATTACCTTCAATTGCTTTGCTTTCTTATCTGGTTGATAAGTTATGTTTAACGAACCCCCACCTTGCGCTTTATTTTCTCTAAATTCATCTGAAAAATTGCCGTTATTTGAGTAGTTAGACCATCCCCTTCCGAAAGTGTTACCAATTTCGAGAGGACCACTTGTTGAGGATGATAGCATAGAATTATGCGAAGAGTGCCCGTAGAGTAAATTAACTTTTTCCAAAGAATTTTAGAGTATTTATTATAATTTTTATGTCTTTTGTGAACATTTAAAAAGCCGATTTCTTGGCAGTTTTCGTTTCTCTCTTAAACTTAGCGTTAGCTTTCTAGTAACTGATTACACAAGGCAACAGTGATTTTGTTGCGGCAATTGTTAAAGCTGATTTGGCAGACTTTTTTGTGCTGATTATGAATCCGTAAGTATAAAGTCTCCACCAGCTCCGGATTTTGAGAAAAACGTGGTCAAAGTGTCAAGAAATCGCGTTTTTGCAACATTTTAGGTCTAGCAAAAACAAAAGGTGATAGAACCTTCCTTAGGCTTGAAATAACGCTACAATCCTCGGCTACTATCACTGAAAATACTATCTCTTCACCTTGATCTGAACAATATTTATTGAACAATATAAAAATACTGGAATACTGTCAGTTTTTGCTGTTAAATAAATAACAATAAGTGACCTTAAAATTAGCGTTCCGGGATGGCATTTTAAGAGATTGTAGTCGAAAGGCTCTATCACCTTTTGTTTGATTGCGGTGGGAACTCAATTTTCGCACAAAATCATGTTTTGCTGTTCAATAAATGACTATAAGTGACCATCAAGTCAAGTTGCACGGATGGTATAGTGGTCGACACTTCTAGCTTTAATTTAAGCCTAATACCGCCTCTCGTTTCTTTGCTAGAGTTTCTAAAATATTGCAAAAAAGCGATTTTTTGACAATTAGACCTCGTTTTTCTCAAAATCTTGAGTTGATGGAAATTTTATACTCACGGATTCGTAATCAGCACTGAAAAGTCAATCAAACTCAGCTTTAGCATTTGCGGTAACAAAATGTTTTCCCATTTTTGTTCCCTTGTGTTATGCTTTCATGAGTTGGGTGTTGATTAGCGAGTTTCCATAGGTCTTGCTTTTCTTTTCTCAACTTAGCTAAGTTGTCATTCCACCAGTAAGTTATAGGCCCGTCAGAATGTGTACTTGTACGTCAATAACGGAAAAGTATACGAAGTGGCGTACGTAACGTAGAGATACGCCGCAATGCAGGTATTGCGTCTGCAAACAAAAATCAGCTGTTCCTTATAGGCGCGTACTTAGGGTTTATACAAGTCAATTTTGTAGATACAAAAGTAAAACACTTCTCTTGCTGTCTTCGTCACTGTCTTTGGCTTTTCGAAGACATTTTATTGTATGGACGGCTACTTTACTCAAAGAATGTGACAATTAATACATACCTTAAATTGTCTTATCTTGTGTAAACGCAAGTTTATAACTACAACTGTCAGCAGTGACTGACTTACGTGCGTCAACAGTTGAGTGTTGGGTCCGTCGTCGCGATGGTGGCCAATCTGACGCTTCTATGCAAACACACACAGTCTACTGAACTGTCAGTTTTTAGCTGTCGTTAAAGGGACGGATTTGTATGCACTTTGTTTAATCCTTTTGGCGAGGAGAGCGGCGGTTTGATTAGGGTATGTTTTCGTTAGCTCTGTTTTATTTAAGGCATCAGCTATGTAAGTTTAATACAGTGGCCAGTTTGCTTTATTAAGTTTCAATTTTGGTCTGCTGTGGTAAGATGTATTTGAGGGCATATTGAATAGTGAAATTCCAATTGGAAAATGGTCACTGCCATTTAACTCCCAACTCACTGTCCAAAATGTATTGATATTGAGTGGTGGAGTACCCATTGGAATGTCAACGTGGGTTACGATAGAATGGGTTGACCAGTGGGTTGGCTTGCCATTGTTCAATACTATGAAACTGCTACTTTCTACGAATTTGCTTATGTTCTTGCCCTTTCTGTTATACCTTGGGCTCCAAACGTTAAAATCACCTAGCATGAGCATAGGTTCAATAATGTTTATAGTGAGCTGATTAATATCGTGTTCAGAGATTTGTTGTTCAGGTGGTGAGTAAATATGTATTATTGTGAAGTTAATCTTAGATTTTACTTTAATTGGTTTAATTGATTTAAGGTGAGCTTCCTGAAAAGCTATAATTTTGTAATTCTTTTCTCTTATAAGTAATTAGTTGTAATTGTTGTGTTAACCATTAATGTTCCACTGAAGTACTTTAAGTATTATTAAAGTTGCGTTTTGATTGTTTGTTTCCACCATATAGATATAAAAGTATAGGTAAGAGGTTGAAGCGGTGTGCTTACGTTACAATGTTGTAGTTATATGCGGACTTTATGCGATCTAAGTATTTCATGACAAGCGAGCGGGCTGAAATCGTTGTTTGTTGTTGTTGAGCAGTTTGGGGAGATTCTTGTGATGTCTTCGTTAATGTTTGTAAATATCCTTCAGTTGGTGATAGTATAGGGCGTTTTGGAATGGGGGTTGTTCAAGTTGTTGGTTGATTTATTGTTGTTGTGTGTTGGTGACTTGGAAATTGGGTTGGGTTGGACAGCGTGACTTTGATCGTTCATTAGAGATTCAGTTCTTTTTATACCCGAGCGCACTTGTGCACAAGGGTATTATAACTTT
>NW_016187101.1:0-4455 GCF_001687245.7 Rhagoletis zephyria | reverse complement strand
ACTTGGCACCGAGATGTGTATACAAAATTAATTCCATACTCATGGACAATTGTACCTCTCGTACAAATTTACTACTTATACTGCACATCTCCAGAGGTGTTCATGGTAGAGTACTGGGGTATTGGGGTATGTAAAATCAATTCTAAATTCATGGAAGAAGATTAGGGTTATAAGAAAAAGGGGCGTGGCACTTCCTATACAAATTGACTTTTTCTTGCCACATATCCCTGGAAGTGTTTGTGGACGAAAACTGGAACTTGGTATGGAGTTGTGTATACAAAATGTATCAATTGCTCATGGAAAAAATGTGAGTTATTAAAAAACGAGGCATTACGCCTCCTATACATACTAACAGTTTCTTTTCTTAATACATATCTCTGGAAGGATAGAAAATCTCTGGAAGTATTTTAAATTTGTTATGGAGATTTATTTTATAAGTGCCTTACTGACAGAAAAAATTTCATTTAATGGAAAAGGGAGAGCCGGGTTGGGCGTTATAATCTAAAGCTCTCATGATGCATACATACCTCTTGAGGCATTTGCTACACTAATTAGAAGTGGTATTTTATCAAGGCCAGGTTACTAAATTTGAGTTGGAAATATTAGAACCCGCCGTGGCACCTCCAAGAAGGTTACACGTTCACGCGTCGTATCCCTGGAACCATTTTAAGGTAAACTTAGAGGGATTGATATCTTTCGTACGCCTAGCGCGCAGACGAGATTTTATAAATGCATAGTTTTAAACGGCCTAAATACCTTAATTCGCTCAAAAAATAACGAGCTATAAGAAAATGGACAGAGAAATAAAATATAACATCATTAAATTATTTTTCATAGCTGTATAAAAATGCGGGGTGTAACCCGCGGGTATAAGCTAGTAAAATATAAACAAATATAACCTTTGCGATATTTTATTTAAGCTCCCGTGTCGATCTTTTAGATCGGTCGCTGCAGTCTTTATATGCGCACAGATTTCATTTTGAATTATTATTACAGCTGCAACGGCTTTTGATTGCTTTGGAACCGGAGAACATAATTCTGTGATAATGCTCGTTTTAACACAATCTGTAATTTTACTTGTAGCCGCTGTGCCGTAGTCTTGAGGTTCCTGGGTTGCAATCACCATATCTACAAAATTTTCCTCTTCTATAATGTCGGGTATCTCAACTTCTGAAACAAATGAAGGAGCTTCGGCATCGTCAATAACAAGCGCATCTTCAGTTGCCACCTGAAATCCGAATCTTTCCACGGGGATACCCTCCACATATTTCTCCAACCCAATTAAATTAAAAATAGCCTCTTCAATTGGGGACAGTTTTTTCTCCATATTAGGGCCACCTCCTGTTCCTTTCCGCAACTTCACGTTTGCCGACGCCTTTTGCCGGACATATCGCCTTTGGTCGCACCATACATAAAGACAATTTTGAGGCCCAAGAGTGAGTGTTTTAACTTTTTCTATGTTAAAATTGATTAGCTTTTTCTACTCTTCTTATTATTTAGAATAGGCGGATTGCGGAAAGTAAAAGAAGTCGAGCAGAAATATTATTTAGAATTGGGCTGATAGTAGTTAAATGGTAATAGGGAAAGGACACCACCCTGTGGAACTCCCTGTTTTGTTTTTCTAGGTTTGCTCCATTTGTCTCTAAATATTACTGACGAGAGAGGAGGCCTCTCTAANTAACACAATCTGTAATTTTACTTGTAGCCGCTGTGCCGTAGTCTTGAGGTTCCTGGGTTGCAATCACCATATCTACAAAATTTTCCTCTTCTATAATGTCGGGTATCTCAACTTCTGAAACAAATGAAGGAGCTTCGGCATCGTCAATAACAAGCGCATCTTCAGTTGCCACCTGAAATCCGAATCTTTCCACGGGGATACCCTCCACATATTTCTCCAACCCAATTAAATTAAAAATAGCCTCTTCAATTGGGGACAGTTTTTTCTCCATATTAGGGCCACCTCCTGTTCCTTTCCGCAACTTCACGTTTTCCGACGCCTTTTGCCGGACATATCGCCTTTGGTCGCACCATACATAAAGACAATTTTGAGGCCCAAGAGTGAGTGTTTTAACTTTTTCTATGTTAAAATTGATTAGCTTTTTCTACTCTTCTTATTATTTAGAATAGGCGGATTGCGGAAAGTAAAAGAAGTCGAGCAGAAATATTATTTAGAATTGGGCTGATAGTAGTTAAATGGTAATAGGGAAAGGACACCACCCTGTGGAACTCCCTGTTTTGTTTTTCTAGGTTTGCTCCATTTGTCTCTAAATATTACTGACGAGAGAGGAGGCCTCTATGTCTTTTAGCAGCGTGGAGTGACTGACGGTATCAAACGCCTTTGACAGATCCAACGCTACTAGAATAGTTCTCTCACAGGGGCGGTTGCGGCTTAGGCCATGTGTTATCTTACGCTCTTGATTTGGATTGGTGGCTGGTGATGGCTAATTTTATTATGGAACAATACTAATGCCAGCTTTGAAATACAACGGAAAATCACTCTTGTCAACAAACGCTACTTTGGATTGAGTAGGCAATTTAGAATTAAAGTCCTCTCTATATGTCACTAATTATGCCGTGCTGTGCATACATGAATTGGAACTTAGTTGCGCAAATTGGTTGTTGTTGTTGTTGTAGCGGCTATTAAGCCCCGCTCGGGTAGGTTTCTCCGTCAACGTTATCGTCCGTTTCAGCTAAAGGGAGGCCCAAGAAGTGTGCGACTTCAACAGGGTCTGTCCATAGGGACAGGGGCGTCAGCTGGGTAAGGTTCTCAGAGCATGTGAAGAGATGCCGAGAGTCATGTGGCGACTCTCCACATGCCGGGCATTGGTTGAGCACATCCTCATTAACTCTGCTCAGGTATGAGTTTAGCCTGCTGCAATAGTCAGAGCGAAGTTGGGCTATTGTGGTGCGGGTGTCCCGAGGCAGACAAAGTTCTGTGTTGTGTGCCTAGAACGGAATTCACAGGGCGGGAGTCTACATAACTCGAGACTGATTCCCTGTGAATGCTGTTCAGGGCCTGTCGGTAGGCTGACGGGTCCAGAGGTTGTTTAATGAACCTCTGGACTTCGTCCGTCAGTCGTAGAGATGCTCCCTGACGTGCCTTGGCGAGGGCTCTTCTGCAAGCAGCTGTTTTCTGGGATGATCACGTCTGTGGCTCCCCACAAGGAACTACTTGCAGAGCATTGTGTTATGCTCCTTCACTGGGAGCATCTGGGCCTCGTCGTGTAGGTGGTGTTGGGGCGTCATGAGGAGGCATCCGGTCGCTGTTCGTAGTGCCGTGTTCTGGCAGGTTTGTAGCTTCATCCACTGCGTCCTGCTAGTCCCATGCGACCACACGGGCGCTGCATAGTTTAGAACCGGCCGGCCAATTGCCTTGTCTTTGCCCCAAGTGCTGCCGGCCAGCGACTTTAGGACATTGTTGCGGCTCTATACTTTGATCGTATGCGCCGAAAAGGAGAGCAGACTATCGAAGGTAACTCCGAGGATTTTCGGGTTATTCACCGTCAGTATTGTTACGTCATCAACGTGAATACCCAGTTGCAGTCTGACCTCCTTCGTCCAGGTGGTGAATAGGGTTACCGAGGATTTCGCAGGGGATAGGGCACGGCTCCTTGCAGTGAAGAAGTGAGAAAGTTCGGCGAGATAACCGTTTACTTTCGAGCACAAGTCATCGATTCCATTCCCAGGCGCCATGATCGAGCAACCGTCAGCATAAGAGACAACATTGACACCCTCTGGTGGTTGAGGAAGCTTTGAGATGTAATAATTAAACAGTAGTGGGGACAGGACACCACCCTGTGGTACCCCCTGTTTAATTTTACGTGGCTTGCTGGTTTTGTCTCTGAAAATTACTTACGAGTGTCGACCACTCAGGTAATTCGCCGACCACTGTTTGAGTCCCTGTGGGAGTGAGGAGGCCTCTATGTCTTCTAGCAGCGTTGAATGACTGACAGTGTCGAACGCCTTGGACAGGTCCAACGCTACTAGAATATTTCTCTCACACGGGCGGTTTCGGTTAAGGCCAAGAGTTATCTCAGTGTTTATGGCGTTAAGTGCTGTTGTTGTACTATGCACTTTACGGAACCCATGCTGATGCTTCGCTGGGGTCAGGTGGTTCGTGAAATACGGGAGTAGCAAGAGTGGGTCTTCGCTACCGGGGAAAGGAGGGTTATCGGGCGATAATACTCTTTTTTGTTGGTTGGTTTCCCCGGTTTGAGCAGTGGGACCACTCTCCCCATCTTCCAGATGTCTGGAATNTATGGCGTTAAGTGCTGTTGTTGTACTATGCACTTTACGGAACCCATGCTGATGCTTCGCTGGGGTCAGGTGGTTCGTGAAATACGGGAGTAGCAAGAGTGGGTCTTCGCTACCGGGGAAAGGAGGGTTATCGGGCGATAATACTCTTTTTTGTTGGTTGGTTTCCCCGGTTTGAGCAGTGGGACCACTCTCCCCATC
>NW_016187100.1:0-4455 GCF_001687245.7 Rhagoletis zephyria | reverse complement strand
AAACAAGACTCCCATAATTTTTTTAAATGTAAAATTAAATATAAAAAATGAAAAAAAAATCGAAACCCATTCAATTTTAGTTTAGAAGTGCAAGCTTGAAGCAACAAGAACTTATAAATAGTTGATTTTTTTAAATTGTATTGTTCAAGGTTTCGTTCATTTTTTCCATATAAAGAAGTCGTCGAAGACACTTTTTTTGGAAGAAAATGACTGACACCGTCAAAAAAAAATTGCTAAAAATCAACGGCAATTCCTTGATACTTCAAACTCACTCCTTTTACTAAAAAAAAGTAGCGAAAATAAATGTTTACATTCAAAAGAGCTGAAATTTTACAACAGCCATTTTTTTTACAACGACAACGAAATTTTCATATGGGAGAGAAAAATGAAAAACATTCATTTTATTTGACACAGTCTAGTATACATACATATGTATAGATATGTATGTATGTAGGTACATATGTATGTACATATACGGCTAGCTTAGAAAGAGAAAAAGGAAGATTTCGCTGGCCAGTGTGGCGCAATAATTGAAATAGAAACCCTAGTAAATTTTCTTACGAATATAATAAATTTTCATAAAATGCACTGACATAATAACAATAGACGGCAGCGAAGCGCAACGAATAACAGTAATGCAAACAATGTCTTATAATACCAACAACATATTAATAGCAACTGGCGCTGCCGATTTGTAACTGCCTTTGGTCGCTGGTTCGGGGCATTTATTGCTGCCACGCGCGCCTTTTACTTGATAAAACAAAGGTCACACAAGCAGTTGAACGGTTAAGACCCTATGAGGTACGCATTGCACTCTCGTCCTCCGTATATTATAATTGCTACGGACCTTCTCTGCCACTCCGCGCGTATGTTTGTAAACACATACCAACATACACACTTTGGCCAACTGCATTCGTAATACATATATGTATGTATGTTGTTAATTGTGCACAAATACCACGATTGAGAGAATACATTCTTGCACAAATACCAATGCTCTGTGTGCTATATGAAATGCCCGAATATATGTACATATATATATATGTATATAATCATGTGCATACGTTAGTTTCGGCGACACCAGTTATCGCAAAAAAAACGTTTACTATTAACCGAGATGGTCAACATGGAAGGTACGCCTTCATATTCACTTCCTTCTTCCTTCTTAGTTTTCTGCCCTTAAGTACACAAAATTACTGCCTCTTGAGATTTTGTTTTTAATTTTCTGCTTTGTAAATAACTTGCATGTAATTTAGGTAGTTGAAATGAAATTCCCTAAAGTGTATAGTACAACTCTTAAAGCGTAGAAAGGCGNGATGTTAATTTTAGCTGATCTCTTGTGTGGAATAACAAAAATTTATTTTGCTTAAGACGAATTAATCGCATTATGATTCCGGAAAAGCGAACTATTTAGGAAAGTGACTTTACATACATCCTGCAATCGACACCTGAGTACAAAGCACAGTTCGAAATTTTTTCACCTTGCCCCGTCTGATTAATATTTTATATGTGAACGTATTTCGGCTTTGGTGTACACATCTAATGCAATAAAAAGTGATTTTTTACCTCTTTCAAGTTTAGGTAACACAACTCTTACCTACGACAATCAGAAAAGGATTGAGATTTGTAATACGAGTTTTTGACAAAGTCATATTGATGTTGAAATGGAGTAATAAAAGCTATTTATAAGGAGAGACCCCGCGTTCTAGGCCAATTACCACAGAATGATCCTATAGCATAACCACTTTGCTAATTTGTTAATAGAGACTCGAGTGGATGATTTAATACTATTATTTATTAAGAAATAATTACTAAGCAATATTTTAATGTACAAAGTATACGAATGTGTGACTGTTCGACGTTGAGCGCTAGGTGCACGGTCCGTTCACCACCGTAGTTCCAGGAGAAAAGGAAAGAGAGTAGACTGTGCGTGGTATGAGTGTCTGTTTTCTACGGTGACGTTGTGGGTAAGGATGTGCGCTCTGTGTTGGTAAGTGTTCTGTGTTGGTAAGCGTTTGTGGTGTATTTGAAGTTTGGGATGGCGAGGTTGCCACAATCCTTCTAATCATTCAAAAATTGGTTAAAATTTTCAGGTCCTGCTTTACAATCAAACAAGAAGCTGGAGCGAAGCTAAGGTAATCATCATGCCAAAGGCAGGTAATAAACTCAAAGACTCCCAAGAATCTTCCACATCGATCATCCGTTCATCTTTTATGCTAAAGACACTGGAAATCTATTAGATCATTACTTAAGGGAGAAGATACTATCTTAGGCTCCACTACATAAACTTAAATTTGCTAATCATTAAGGCAAGTCAACAATTACAGCAATTCGTACTATTTTAGGTGATTTTAAAAAAGCGTTTTGCATCAAAGGGTATAGCCTTCGGTTTATTTATGCGCATAGCGGGTGCCTATGACAATGCAGCCTTCAAATCCATGGCACTGGTACTCTCCAACAATGGTGTAAATACCAAAATAATCAAATTCATTGGTAGTATGCTAACCCAGAGAACTATAAAGTCAGTGTCAGTAGCTATAACTTCACAATTGATTTAGGATAGAGGGATTATTCATAAATATAACCAAAACAGCAATTATCCCTCTCATCACAAAAACGAACTTATGCTTATCATATCTGAGTAACTTAAATCTACAAAGCAACTAAAACTTTGTTTACGAATAAACAACTCGTACATAGAGCAGCGTAAATGGTATAAATGTCGAAATGACCTCCTGGGTATACACTCAGGTCACTATTCTTGGAACAAACACATGTATATTAGGCTGAGTCGATTTTGTATGGGGGGAAATAATGATAATTCGATTGTATTTTAATAGTAATATTATAATGTTTTAGGACTAGGAATATAATAATTGGTCACACAATAATAAACCATATCTTTAGCCCGTGCAATTGATGCAGGCGATTAAATTTTTGAAAAAAGTATTTTTGGTTCCTAATATCTAGCGAATACGTTAATCGATTGAAGCAAACGATCAGATTACAGGTTATACAATTTAGTATCTCGTGTTCATATTTAATTTTTCCATAAGATTTCAATAGCCGATATATTTTGAAGGAACACGCAAAAAATAATCTTTTCTCATACATAAAAATTTTGAAGTATTTCAAACGGTTTGGGTATTTGTTTGTCTGTGTTATATGTATATGACCATGACTTAAACCGCGATTTAGACAGTTCTCAAAATTATAGTTAATGACGTCAATGCGACTCATTCTGGATATGGTATTTTTTGATAGTGAATTCGAATACTTACATATGTAGATTCACTAGATATGTGTGTCCAACACATCCATTTTTAGTACATTATTTAATTAATCAATAAACAATTATCATAAAAATTGCACAATTATTTGATAACTCACAACAGTAGCACAAAGAAGAGACACTGAAACAAAACTTAGTAAAATTCATGCTGTGTAAATATGATGGACCCTTAAAAGATCCAGGTCATTTTCTTGAAGGAATCTGAAATTGGATAGTAGTGAAGTCTTTTGAACTTCAATGCAACTTATGACTCGTAGCTAATGCCCTCGCAATATCTTGTTAATATTTTTAAGTTATTTTTAATATTACATATAGAAAAATTTTCGTTGAAGAAAACTATGGATGCACCTAACTTTTCCGTCATATCTCTGTCAATGCATTCTTGGTCGATACGTAAGACTTACCAAACTAAAGACCAGATTTATAGCTTTTGACTCAAAATAATTATAATAACGCCCTAATTCACCTTGCTAAATATATATCATTCATAAGTTTTCGAAAACAAAATACAAACATTTGTTCACTCTCACAAAATAAACGCTCAGGTAAAAAAAAATAAAAAATTTTAAATAGTTCCTGAAAAACGCTAATTTTTTTAATCATACTTTTTATAGATAATTAAACAATGATGACGATGGTATAATTTTAAAGCCTTGATTCACTGGTCTTCACTATGCAAATCAACTAATCAACCTCAAAAGGTTCAACTGTTAATAACTAAGTTAGCTTTAGAATAATCATGACTATCTTATATACAGAAATGTTAAGCCCATTTCTTTAGCTTTAAAACGACGTTAAGATGAAGTCTCTACGATGAGCAGAACCCGAGATATAACGATTTGAAGAAGTACATGATTAGTCAGAATCACGAAAAAATGCAAACTTTGACAGAAAAAAACTTAAAAAAAACTTAAAAAAAACTTAAAAAAAAAATTTCATCGAATACGTGTTAGCAAATTTTATATATAGAACCCCTAAAAAAAATTTCAGCGAATCGAAAGTGTGACCCAAAATTTGGTGTCCGATATTAAAAAGAATGTCTCATATGCTCTGCAGTTTTTTTTGTGTTAATATGAGCGCTTTATGTGTACCATATTTAAAATATGTAGTTCTCCATGCAATGGGGTATAGTCATTGCGCTGGGTATGCAGTTACAGTTGCAT
>NW_016187098.1:3783-4456 GCF_001687245.7 Rhagoletis zephyria | reverse complement strand
GATAACTTATTATCCACTACCGAAGAATCATAAAGAGCTGCGTTCCTGTTCTTATTTCAGGAAATTTGTGCCATCCTTTTCNGGGTATAAAAATCTCGAATTAAAGTTGAAGAAGTGCAAGTTTGGGTACAATGAAATCGAGTACTTAGGCTACTTGGTAAGCGATCGTGGTATACGACCTTGTAACGACCATATTCGTGCGATAACTTATTATCCACTACCGAAGAATCATAAAGAGCTGCGTTCCTGTTCTTATTTCAGGAAATTTGTGCCATCCTTTTCGGAAATCGCAAGGCCGATACTTAATTTACTCAAAAAAGAAAGTGCTTTTAAATTTTGTGAAAAATGTATCAATGCTTTTTTAAAATTAAAGAATCTACTTACTGTAGCGCCTGTATTAGCGATAAATGACCCCAAAAGGGAAACCGAACTTCACTGCGATGCTAGTACCTCTGGCTTTGGCGCGACATTATTGCAAAGACAAGATGATGGTAAATTTCACCCGGTAGCATATTTTTCTAAGGCCACCACCGCCGCTGAGTCGCGTTACCATAGTTTCGAGTTGGAAACATTATCGATAATTTATGCCCTCAAACGGTTTCGGATTTATTTAGAAGGAATAGCGTTCAAAATCATTACGGATTGTAATTCACTGACAATGGCATTGAACAAA
>NW_016187098.1:0-383 GCF_001687245.7 Rhagoletis zephyria | reverse complement strand
TTTCCAAAAATTTATAATATTCTTATTTTTCGTCTGAAAATTATTACAAATGTCAATTTTGAGCGAATAATCTTCAATAGTTACTAAAATATCACAGTTTTCGTATTTGTGGAAATTACCGTTACATGGGAAGTGGGCGTGGTTATTGTCCGATTTTTAAAATTTTCGGCCATTTAGTATGCTGTATCAAGGCCAACAACTGTGCCAAGTTTGGAAGAAATTGGTGCAGCGGTTACCAAGATATACACATGTAACCATAAGTGGGCGTGGCTACGCCCATTTTCCAAAGATTTATAATATTCTTATTTTTCGTCTGAAAATTATCACAAGTATAAATTTTGAGTGATTTATCTTCCGTAGTTACTAAAATATCGCAGTTTTCG
>NW_016187097.1:0-4456 GCF_001687245.7 Rhagoletis zephyria | reverse complement strand
TTTTGTTATAACAAAAACACAATTTTTTGCATGAATTTTCATTTTTCATTCATTTCAAACAAATGGCAATGACGTCTATACAAACAAACATGCATACATCCCTTCATACTTGGCGGCTACTTGCTGCTTGCTGGCTGTTCATAGGCAAATTTCTTTAGTCACAAGCCATTTATGACAGACAGACAGACATACAGACAGACATACAGCCTTTGTACTCGACTACCAGACTCGACAGAGACACTCGGTGCAATTATCAATGAAGTTCGTATGGGGTTTTTAAAATACTTTTGGTTTTGCAAAAAAAAAATAATAATAATAATAATGTTGAAGAAAAAAAAAAATTATACTACGAGTATATTCCGTATTCCTTGTTGTCATAGTCGTCTGTCTACCCACAGATTCATACTCGTATATTGACAAAAGCCGAAAAATGTAGGTCAAAAGCGTTTCAATAACTTCCAAACACACATTTGCAAACATACTCGCCCGACACAATGGCCTCAAAATTACAAAAGGCTTTTGGGAGTGAACAATCAAGTGAAAATGTGGCTGAGTCTGGAGGGTTTGCACGTGAGTTTTTTTTTTCCAGGAAAAAATTATATAAAAAATGAATAAATAAAAAGGAAAAAAAGTAAGAAAATAAATTAAATAAAAGAACCAAAATAAAATCAAAAGTTAATGTTTTGCATACACACATACTTATGTACATTTGAATGTATATACATATGTGTATGTATGTATGTACGGAGTGCCATTAAAAGTAAAACCTAATGCAAGAAATATATGTTATAAATTTGAATAGGTAAGTATTTTCCGATGACCTTGACTTGAGCATGGATTCTATGAAAATCGTATGATGTCTCAAAATTTTCGTAAAAGTTCAATGACCCACACAATTGCTGTAAAAACTATTCAAATTAGCAAGAATTAATGGAACATAGTAAATCAAACCCCCAACGAGTAATGTCCAAAGTTAGAGTGAAAAGTTGTTAAGTCCACTTTTAATGAAAACTCACAGTTTGATATGGGTAGGACGCAAATTAATATTTAAAATGCATCGTTTTGAAAAGGACTAAGGCACTTGTTTCATGTTGTCTCGGTTTATAATCAATGAGAAGAAAATTTGCTAAGTCAAAAAGAGGCACCGAAAATCGGACGAAACTATAATATTACGTAATCTTTAAATAAAGACCGAATCCTTCTTAAGGCACGTCCACATAGAACTTTTGCGTTGGCGTCGCTTCAACAGCCCACCAGTGTTGCTGTTGAAAATTTTCAGAAAGTCGCTAAAAAGGGGTAATTGACGAAAAAAAGGGTCACCATATAATTTTTGCTTATCTTAACTAGTAAAAAAAAAAAAATAAATCTGAGACCCCAAGTCCAAGTCAAAATTACGTGTCTTTTCGCTGCTGGAACGGTCCGCTGTTAAATTAAGGAAGAAAATAGCGGGTCAAGCTTTAAACAAAACTTGGAATCGAGTTGCTGCAAGGAGATGAGTTACATTTCCCCCAAAAGCTTTAAGTGGTGATTTTTTTCATACTTACAGGAGGAAATATTTTTTTAATAGCATGGTTCTGTAAACATCTCCTAAAACAAAATCTCTGAAAAGGGGCAAAAGTCGCATAATTTTGGAAAAGGATCAAAAAATCAAAATTTTCAAAAAGTCGGGTCAAAGGGTATTTGCGCTTAAAAAGGGCCCCTTTAGGCGCATAACGGCAACACTGCAGCTCACTTATGAATACATAAATTCAAATGCAGCCGTTCTACATAGCCAAAATTTGGCAACGCTAACGCCAATACATACAAAGCAGAAAGATTGCCAACTCTCAACGTTTTGCGCGCGTCGCTCGTCAGCTGCTGCAAATATATAAAACGATATGAAATATTTTCACTTTTTAATCAAATGCTGGTAAGAAATTCCGTTTTTCATGCAATTATTGATATGAAATATTAATTTATCTGTCGTTAGGGCCGTTTGATCACGTAACCTGTAATTTTAAAGCACACTTTATATTTACAGGTTGCATTAAAATGTATGATTGTGTCTAAAGTAAAGAATTTTATTATCGGGTTTAAATTGGTTTACAACCTAGAAAGATACATCCTTGAAAAAACTGATTATATAAATGCTTAACTGTAGACATAGCTGTATTTTTAATCCAAGCTTTAAATATAAAACTTTAAATAGAAAACGGCCCTTAGTATGTTAATTTAATTTATTGGCCCAAGCATTCGCTGCCAAGCGTTCATTGCAGCAAGCGTACTTTTAAGGTGCTTTCTGTCAAACCAACGCCAACGCCGATGCCTATGTGGACCGGCGTTTAATCGTATGGAGTTTTGCTTTGCTTTAAGAACGCAAAATGTTTTATTCAAAGAATCGCAAAATACTTGAAGAAAATGGATGTATGAAGTTATTTTCCTCTCCTGTAAAATTAAAAAAATGATTTGCATTCCAAGCTAGCGATATGTACAAAAAGAAACTTATAGGCTCCATAGACGGTGCGGTGCGGCTGTGTATGTGTTGACTCGCCTTCCGACTACACACAGTTACGTCATTCAGAGTCATTAACATATCAAATAAAACATCTCTTTGAGGTAAAATTGTCGAGTGACGAAAGCTGAACTAGAAACACAAAATTTATGGTATCAATTTCGTGACGAAAATTATACGCATTTTTTAACTGCCTTGGAAACGTACGGAAGATCTTTTTTTTTTATTCATACGCATCGTTGCAAAAGTTCTGTTTTTTGTTTTGTGTTTGTAGCAGTAGACGGATTTCCGCAACGTTCCGAATAAATAAAAAAAGACTTGGCTTACTTATTGCCCTTGGTATAAGATACGAAATGGCCGAAAATTTTTGAAATCGGACAATAACCACGCCCACATCCCGTATACCGGTAATTTAGAGAAATACGAAATCTTCGATAAATCAGTAAATATTAAAGCTAATTTATTCAAAATTGATGCTTGCAACATTTCTTTACCAAGAAATACGTTTATGGTAAAATTTTGGAAAATGAGCGTGGCCCCGCCCAGTTATGATCACATATATGTATATCGGTAACCGTTTTAGCAATTTGTACCAAACTCGGTATGGTTATTGTGCTTGCCACGTAAAAGCAAAACGTTGAAAATTATTGAAATCGCACTAAAATTACGGTCGCTTTTCATATAACGGTAAATTTCAGAAATGCTTGAAATTTCAATTTATAGATAAACCCCGGCTTATCATGTAGCGGTAGCTTTCGTAAAGGTGAAAAACATATATTTANTTATAGATAAACCCCGGCTTATCATGTAGCGGTAGCTTTCGTAAAGGTGAAAAACATATATTTAATAAATACTTGCGCCGGATATTTAATGTTCGGCTCCGCCCGAACTTAGACTTTCTTACATGTTTTTTTATCCGCCTTCACAAAAGGAGGAAGGTCATCAGTTCGTCGGAATATTTTTTTTGTGTTTTTTTTTAATGTATGTTACCGCATAAGTTTGGACCACGTTAACCGATTTCTATAAATTTCACAGATGGCCCCATTCTAATTTGGTTTAAATCCGATCAATGGATCATGAAGAGATTAACGATAACCTAAAATTTTTATATGAGAATTGAAGTCGGCTTTCTTTTGCTTAAAAATTACTTGTTTCAAATACAAATGTAAAAATTCTTATATTTCGTAGGAAACAAGCTCTTCACCTGGTCTTTCCACTCAGAGGAGGCCTTCCTATTTTTCTGTTACCAGCATTGCGGCCCGCGTTGAACACTTTCAGAGCAGGCGCCTTTCTGTCCATTCGAACGACACGGCCAAGGCACCGCTGAATTTTAATTCGCTGCACTATGTTCCTGTCTTTGTAAAGCTCATACAGCTCAACGTGCCATCGTCTGCGGTATTCGCCATCGCCAACGCGTAAACGCCCGTAAATCTTTCGCAGAATCATACTCTCGAAAACGCCAAGAGCCGCTTCATTAGATATTTTCATTGTCCATGCCTCTGAGAGGTCATTCTTAATTCTGATGAAGCTGATGGTGTTGCTCAACGTCATTTTACACAGCCGTATTAGTTTCGTAGGTATACCAAATTCAGACATAGACATAAAGACAACTTCTTTTCGTGTAGATAGTGTGTGTCCATTCTACTATCGCGGGTATTTTATATCGTCATCAACTGGGGGATCGGGTTCGTCTTTTCCACTACTTTCAGTGCTGTTACCATTCAATGGGGTGGAAAAGTGTTCCCTCCATAATTTAAGTACTTTCTGGACATCGCCATAATTATTATTACAGGAGTTCGCCCTGGACTACAAACCTTCCCTAAGTCACCAAACTCTCTGATAAAATTTTCGGGCGGTTTTCTTCTCGGCCAGCATTTCAAGCTCTTCACACTCACGTATTTTGGCTTATCTCTTCTAAATGCAGCAAATACGTCTCGCTTGCCTCTTCAGTTCTCTATAACGGTC
>NW_016187095.1:0-4458 GCF_001687245.7 Rhagoletis zephyria | reverse complement strand
TTGCTGCCAAAGTTATCAGAATAATCTTTGTGCAGAATACTCGCGTGTTTTGTTAACTTAGTATTTTTACTTCTATATAAGGCGGTATTATTATACTCTATACAGTATTAGGGCATAATACTAAGTAAATCTGCGTTTTTAGTTTTTTTTACCGGGTAGTCAGGATTTTTTCCAAGGGACCGTAAATTATAATAGGACAATTCAGCTTAACGCGTAAAAGCCTCATATCCATGTAAACCTCGTAAAATTGTTTAATTTTGTACGGAAACCAGGTTTATTTACAAGGTTTACACAGTTACGAGGCAGTTACGCGTTAATATGAATACCCTGAATATGTTTCCAAAAGTTTACACAAAATATAGTAATATGGGTATCAAATAAAAGAAAAATTCAAAACAAGATTAATTATTACTTTTGTTTTTAAGTTATCCTTTTGGAGCATGTAAAAAATATCCTTTAAAAATATTATTCTTCAAGACTTTTAATTTTGAATTCATTCCGAAGAATCTTTGTAGATAAGGATATTGAAGGGTAAAAGTTTCAAAGAATATTTTAGTTTAATTAATTTTTTCGATATCCTTGAGAGAAATCCTGCCGTCCTATTAAAAATTTAAAGATGCAGATTTACTAGAAATGCGCTAAAATATGAGCAACATATCGCATTTTTCACATTTCCAAAGTTTTCAAGCACGATTATTATTAGTTTTTAACTAAAACTTCAACTAAAAATCGGCACGTGTTACTGTTATCCTACGGCCATAAAACTTCATATATAAGGCTCTTTAGGCTAAAAAGCACAAATGTAGAGGGTATGCATATCAAAATATGCAAACAATTTTTTTCCATATATTCTTGGGACAACCTAATGTACATACATATACATACATATGTACTAGTTCCAAGCTAAAAGACGCGTGCGTGTCAGCGAGAGAGCGTGCAAAGAGAGAAATAGGTAGGTATTGGCCACGTCGGGAGACTACACACAACGTTCTTGGTACTCGTATACATATGCGTGGCAAACCTTCTTGCCTACGAAGTGACAAGCACAATGCAATTTGCTATAGCACCACGCCGCGCCGTAGGGCTAGCTGTGTGCTATCCCATGTTGGCGGTGTTCGTTTTGTTTAGTGCGTATTTAAGCGACATGTGCTGGCCGGCGCACTCAGTTGCTGTCAGATTTTTAAGAGAAGCGGTTGCGTGTGGAGCACCTTCGATACAGGGTTTCTAAATTTTCACTTATTGCAAACTCGCAAAATCCTTATTGGGTTTCCAATTTTTAAAAATTACATAACTTATTTCATTTAGTGTCTATAAAGCTTGTTTTGGTGCTATTGAAATTCTACAAGAATTGCAGCAGAACATAATTCGCGAGGCTTGTGCTAAGAATTTGAGAAGGAGTGGAAGTTAACTAAGTGAAAAGTGTATATTTGACATCGTACATATTTATGTATTCTTCTAAAATTACAATTAAAATTAAAACCACTAGGAAATAACAGAATATCAAACAAAAATAATATTCTGCTATTGTGGAAAAGGAGCTATTCAAATGTAAGTAAAATATGTATACATATATGTGCATACATATATGTGCATACATATATGTGCATACATATATGTGCATACATATACATATATGCACTTTATTATGTAAATCGGAGGCAAATGAGTCGCGTTAACAAAAATGACAAATCACATTATAGCATCTTTATTCACTATTGTGACGTTCTCCTCCTTTCTTTGTGCGCGATAAAAATAATTTAATTTTCTTTTAACAAAATAAGAAATGAAACTTTTTAACAATAGCCTTGAGTTCGATGCGGCCAACAAACTGTGGCCGCGATTCAGTGATGATAAAGTTGCCACAATTGCGCTTTTTTGGTACAATTTGAAGCCAGAAAGCACGTTGACACCACATAGACGTTTTTGGTAAAATTTGGAATGCAGCGCTGTGTATATTTCGATTGGTTTTATATCTGTGGTCATAAGCAATAACCGCCTAAGTCGAAAAACCTGGATTCGAGAACGTTTTAAACATTTGGATTGTAATGTTAGCCTTAGGGGAAATAAAAATATTTTGGAATAGTAGTTGCAGAATACGATAGCATATATAACTCAATTCTTGCTCTAGTCGACTTAGGCGGTTAGTGCTTATGACCACAGATATTTACGTTGGTTAAAAATTTCTACTTTTATATATATTTTCTTCTTTCCACTTCACACATACTTGGACTAAATTTTTTTACATTACAAGGTTTGCCAATCTGATTTCTTATAGAAATGGTTTTACCTTTTTCTACCTTACATATTTTCTACCGGAGCTCGAGAACTTAACATAATTTAAATATATGCGAGTTTTATGAACAAATTAAATTAATTAAAAACGAACTGAACGAGCAGATGTTTGCAAAAATCTTCAGAATCTAATAAAAATTAAATGTAGACAAAGATTACCAGTAAAACCCCTCGGTTCTTTAATAAAAGCGAATATAAAAAAAAATAAACATACAGAGTCTTCGAACCAAAATGCGGCTTACGATCTCACAGAAAGTTAAATGCTTCTCTAATATTTTTATATTTTTAATACATATGTATATCGTCGATGTTTTTGCAAAACCGCCTATCGACCAATTGAAAAACCGCCTATCTTACGGCACTCAAATTTTACAGGAGAGCGAAAAAACAGGTTTTCTTTGAAGGCATTGCCTTGATAGGCGATATTTTCTCTAGCTGTTATTTTACAAATCTGCTGTTTTCATAAAGATTTTTTGATTTGTATGCATAAATCTCGATGCCTGCAGTTCAGAGTTACCAAATCTAATTTTTTCCACAACGGCGATTTCGGCGGTTTGCAACTGGTCGATGGGCGGGTTTGCAAAAACATCGACGATATGTATATTTTTACAAGTTATTTATTTAAACGCGTTAAATAAATGTTTTTGTTTAAACATTCGTTGTTTTTGTGAAAGCGTTTACAATTTTTTGTTGGTAAATTTTTACTTGATTTGGTACTTTTTTTCTGATATTTGGTAAATTTTTTTCTGGCATTTGGTACAATTTCGAAAAATTCATTTATCATCCCTGCCGCGATTATGCACATGTGCATACATATGTATGTATGTATGTACATATGTACAAAAATGTTATTTGCGTAGGGCGCTAGTTTTTCTTTAACTGAGATAGCGATGTCGAATTAGAGTTAGCAGGAGAGACTGATGGACAGCGTTGCACTCGTGCACCTTCTCGTAATACGACTATATTACTTCTTGGGCATGTTTTTTTCCTTGCAGGAAAATTATACGGTAGATACTTTTTTGATTTTAAAATGAATACTCACCAAAACTGCAAATTCGCTTTTTTAGAATTTCGATTGGTAATAGCAAAAATATAGTTGATTATGTTCTAAAAACAATCTGTATGAAAGATGACAAAACATTGGCCAATGTCTTATGGTCTGATTATGGCAACTTAACGTAACTTACGGCTCTCACTTAAAAATTCTGTTAAATTGATGTTGCTTATAATTGAACAGCCGAAACTTAACGAAACTTAATTCCACGTCGAAATCTGTTTCATTTTGACTCTCTAAGTTCTACGTTCCGTAAAGTTAAACTAAGTTGCCATAATAAGGCTTTTACCTTACGATATTGTATGGAGGCTATGCTGAATTGTTGTAGTTGTAATTATTAGAGCTTCACGAAAACGGTTATTGCACGAGAACTAATGAAGCGATTTCAAAGAAATGTGTGGCGTTTCAAAGATAAAATTGCAAACCTACCGAAAGATTTATTTTTGTAAGTAACCAATTCGGTTTCTGTCGTAAAAAGAACGGTAGACATTGGCTTATTTTAGGGTAAATTTTGAGCCTTTAAAGTGCTCCAGCAGCTTATGATTTGCAGGCATAACTCTCATTTTCGGGATATAGATTCTTTGGAGCAAGAGAAATATTATTGTTTACAGATTTTATNTTTTTTGTTATTTTTTGGCCATTTAACAATTATATTCAACAATTTTATAATGAGCTCGAGGCCATTTTTAAATGAAAAATTTATTGTGGAAAAGCATCAACAATTTGAAAAAATGGTGGTTTCTTTAAACAAAAATTTAAGAGTTCTTCTTTCGTTTGGTATATGGGAAGTGTTGGTTGATATCTTCTAAGTATGTTTATTTGATTCAAATATATGGGCATAAATGATTTCCCATACAAAATCACTTCGTCATCATTTTGCAAACACGTGCATGCGTTGGAAGTGAGGAAAGGAGACAAAAAGTATGTATGTTTGCGTAAGTACATATTTCGGCTTTTGATAAACAGATGACGCAATATTTATAACCTAATCGCAGCGTATGTACCTATGTAAATATATACATACATACGTACATATGTTGATTGCAGTTAATGTGGATATGTTTCTATTTTTTTACCTCCCTTTTATTAGCTCGGGATGTAACTATGTAATA
>NW_016187094.1:0-4458 GCF_001687245.7 Rhagoletis zephyria | reverse complement strand
TTTACAACTGCACAACTAGGCAACGACACTCAAAGCAAATATAATTTGGTGAAAGAGGGGAGGCATTTACATAGGTGTAAAATAGCTGCAGTTTATTTGCGGATTAGCACCACTAAAAAAGGCACATCAAGAGGCTACAATTCGGTGCATTGCCATTGTGAAATGCTAGTTAAGAGAGTGTTTTGGTTGCAATTGCTTTTGTATGCGGTATAACTTGATGCTATCAAATTTACAGCTGCACCTCAAAGGTATGCTAGAGAATTATGCCCACAATTTCGCTACCCTTACCCAGATAGCAGATAGAAGATAACCTTAATCAATTTCTGCCTTTACTGGGAATTTTGTGGTACATTTAACTAAACTTGCCGTTTTATAGTGATGAAAAATCTTTTTCGTTGATGGTCTTCACACATATTTATAAATATAATTTTAGTTTATTATCGATGTCAGTTGTAGTTTATTTAACATAAAGAAAACGCTTGAAAAATTCAAAACTCTCTTTTAAAGTACTTAAAAAAAAAAGATGTGTAAGATATCTCGATGTAATACATATTCAAATTAACTAAGTTAAATCTAACCTTTAGGACATGTGTAAGTCCTCTTAGAAAATATTTTGCAAAAAAATTCCTTCCTTAACTTCGTATTAAAATATTTCATTGAAAGTGTTAATTAAATTTATTGTGGATTTATAAACAAGTGGCAACGTCAAAATATTTTTTCCAGCTTAAGCGTTCATAAATCATTCTCATTTGACAGCCAACTTAAAATATTTTATTGAATTTGTTAATTAAATTCATTGCAAATTTGTAAACAAGTCCAAATAAAGCGTTTATTGCCAGCGCTCGCTTGACAGCCAAGTTTAAATATTTAGCTTTTTAATTAATATGACTTTGAATTTGCGAGAACAGGTGGCAAGCCTCGCAAAAAAAAAATAATACAACAAACTTTGCTTATCCTCTCTCCTTTGAAATCCATATAAAAATGTATATATTGGGTAGTAAGAGTAACCCCCGGTGTTATAATATTAATATGTATATGCAGTAAAGAGCTGGCAACACCAAGGATATGTATGTACCTAAAATATGAATATGGCAATGATGTCATGAAATGAAAGGATTTAGCTCGTGGAATTTAACAATTGTTAATTAAATTGATTTGCACTTTTTAAATAGATGGCAACGCTCTTAAAAATATTTGTGATACAAACTTTCTTGAACCCCTCTCGTCTGCCAAATTAAATTCAAATAGCTATTTATAATAGTAGATTTAACAGAATTTTTATGTGAAATTTAGAATTGTGATTGCGGGGAATGAACGTTTTCAACATGGAACAAACCCTGCTCAGATGATGCGACTGTTTTTCTTGCAAGCAGGAAACGCTGATCATCATGCTTTCCCACAAACTTATGAATATCCTTTAGATCTCTAAAGGAGTCCCTATTTAAATGTGCCTTGGTGCATACAAAATGTATTTAACAAAGTGTGATTGAATTTGACGTTGGTCTCATAAGAACCATCCTCAAAAGTCAAATTGAAAAACATTTTTGCGAATTTTGAATCGTTTGTTTATATTTTTGGACACTATGGTACTCGTAGCTCTGCAGAATATCAACCATGTGCATGTTTCTTGCCAGCGAGGTCTGTATTGTCCAACCATATGGGTGAGCTTTACAAATACCAGATTCCACTGTTCTTCTCCATTTATTACTCTCACTCACTTTCTTTGCTGGAGCCATCAAACGCCAATTATATACATACATACATACACAGCATATACATTGAACTAAATTCTCGTTTCGCACAAAACTCTTTGTTTTGACAATGGAACAATTTAACATATACTCATACATTTTTTTTCTGAGTTTTTTTCATACGTTCGATAAATACGTATGTATGTCTTGATAACTACTCGAAATTGCTCGTGAGAATAGCGATACACGAGATTGTGTCGAGCACTCGATTACTCGATTTCCCGGGTAGCGAAATGCTCGAGAAAGTGCGGGCAGAAATCGAAGGCCCCAGTCGATATACTTAACTGGAGCGTTTACCTACTATTAGTGTTAATCAGACATGGTGCAGATGGTCCTTAATGCTGACCTTACACCAGTCAATTTTACGAACTTTCACGTCATACCGAAGGTAATAACTAGTTTTACTCTTATCCTCTTTTCTTTGGGAACATGCCCCCAGGTAGCCAATGCACTTATTAGCCCAACTACATAAAGCAAAGAATGACGGAAAGTCGTGCCAGAATACATCGTATTTCCTAATTTACATATATTGATAACCAAAAGGACTTATTTTAATATCAAGGTGTTCCTCGGCTCGCAACCTTAAATATAACTTCCACCTTCGGTCATCGAAATCGTCAGAAACTGGGTGAATATTTCGCTTAGCAATGACTGGGAGGCCGCGTGAATCTGGAGTGAGAAAAGCTCATGTTGCCCTCAATCTCGGGAGGTCAAGGTGGGTACATATGTACAAATATTCAATACATGAAATTGTTTGCACATGCACTTCTCAGCTGCCATATAATGAGTCGGTATTAAATTATAATTTGATGGCAGTTCAAAGAATGCTCGGGCTAGTCTGATGCATCCTGCGGACACTGCTTCCGCGCAGCCTTTTGCCTTGCCCTTGCATGATTTGCACTAATGCAGAGGTAGTAAATGAACTTTACACATCTCATTAGTTTGCCATTAAATAGTAAGCAAAATCGCAAAAATCGTTTGCGCTCCACTTCTTTCTGTACCATTTCCGTTGCGAAGATGTTAGAGGCTGCGAACTTTCTATCCACAAACATTTGGAGCTTCGATTTATGAGCCAGTGTGGGTTAGGGTAGCTTAAATTTATGTTTCATTCATTAGATACGTTCACACAGCGTCCAAACGGTAATGAATAGCTGGCGAATTGTGGCATGCCACAGGTGGTCGAGTGGCTGACGTCTAACCAAAATGAATACCATTCGTGCTGCAAGGTGTGTAGGTGTGGGATGCAGTTTGAAGAGGTAAAACTTCGTAGCGGCGGATTTTGCTTGTAATTTGTTGGCTTTATCGCTGATTTTTGCGCGATATTATTAAAGGTTCACTCAAATAATGCGAACCAAGCTTTTATATCTGGGGAAATCAGATTAAAGGCCGTTATTATATTTGTTAATTTAAGTTAAGTTTTATTTCGGAAATCAAACGTTAACTGCCATATGTGGATAAAAGACTAAACAAGTTAATTTTTTGGGACATTTTTTTTTTATAAAATTCTTGCACGCTTCATTCTGCTACGAGGCATTTTAATCTATTCAAAATGAACATTATCTAAATTTTCAGATGTAGCTGGCAAGTGGAAAAGTACAGAATAAAAAATTTAAAAAAAATGCCCCTGTTCTAGAATTAAAATTTCTACAAAGTTATGTACTTGGCGTGGCAGGTGGAACCGAGGCAGCTGCGGCGAACGCTAAAAAATGATCGAAGTAAAAAATTCGTCAGATTCGTTGGAAAGCCAACTACAACGCCATACCTTCGTTGGAAACTTCACATAGACAAAAACGAGAAGCAGTCGCACAAGGAGGAGGCAGTAAAAAAAAAACCAGAAAAAAAACTAGAAAAATAGTTTTGCTAGCTCAACACCCCTCGGCGGCGCGCGCTCTCTCTCTCTCTCGCGCTCTGTTCATCTCAGCCGCGTTCTCAGTGCGCCGCGGTGCGCTCGTTTTACTAACTACCCAGCCACTGTGTGAATGAAATTTGCAACAGGTGTGCACAAATCGCCTCGGTACATAGTTATGTGCTGTTCCCGGCTCCCGGCACCCGGCACCCGGCTCAGGGCTCCTTGCTGCCTACTCCCGATGCTTTCTGTAACTTTTAAGTTGTTTTGTTTTTGTTGTTGCTTTCGCGCCGCATCCACCAGCATATTTCCATATAATAATAATCCACGCCGCCTTATGCTTCCTCCGTCGACTCCGTACCTATTCTGCCCATTCTTTCTTTGCCATCTTCCGCGACGCTGCTGCANTAGACCCTTTTTCACTCATTACTTTACTTGGCGGCTGGTTATATTGCAGCCTCAAAGGTAGAAATATTGAGGCAGGCAGCGTAAGGCGGTGGCAAGTGCAACTAGCGCCAAACGTACGACAGCGCCATAATAACTAAGTATGTAGCAGGTAAATGTTGCAAGAGCGCGCGTTTACCTCGAATCGCGATTGCCATCACGTACATACATAGCGCTGGAGCAACGCTAGAGCACCACCCCTTTGCTTCCGCTTACCTGGTAATTCAACCGCCTGTTGCTTCCAACAAGTGCCGCTTGCCGATTTTATAGCTGCTTTTTGCTTTGTTTTGCAAAAAAAAGAAAAAAAATCTCTTCAAAAATTTTCAGCTGTAATAGTTTTCCTCTGTTCTGAGTAAGCATAGCATCGTAAATGCAAGCGGCGGTAGCAACGAAAAATAAACAACAACGACTATGCAG
>NW_016187093.1:0-4458 GCF_001687245.7 Rhagoletis zephyria | reverse complement strand
GACAAATCTGGGGGGTTGAGCACTGCTGCTACAACAACAACAACAACATACCTTGTACAATTAGTTTGTTCCTTACATAAAATTCAGTTGCGGATAGTTACGGTTTTGTTAGATAGAGGGTTCCCTACACGCTTGTACGAAAGTTACAATAAAAAAAGAGTTGTATTGTTTTCAATTCTAAGGCACATTTTGGTTAATGTAGGTGGTATCAGCGCGTCAGGCACAAGAAAAGTAACTCGCCAATATCTCAACGATCACATGCAAGGAGAGAACCTGACATCGTTGGTCGAAAAATTAAATTTCTTAGAAAATCACCTATTGTCTTCTCATGCTTACTCAGCTGAAAATATGAAAAATCTAAAGAAAACCATACCTTATATCAAAGCAGCACTTAAGAAAAAGTCTCTTAAAGCTCATAGAAAGGAATATATTTTCCTAAATGATAATCAGTCTTGGTTAAATGGGACGTTTGAAGTTGCAATTCAAGACACTTACGCCGTCTGGCCGTCCAACGAAGTAATTTGGCGGTGTCCAATGCATATTCGTCGTATTTTGTAGAATCTATTTCGTAGCCACTAGATATGGTTAATAATATGGTAATAAAGGTAGTCAATATATTTAAATAGTAAATTATTGGCTAATATATATATTTTATTAATATAACCTATCTGTAATACAAATTAGTTAAATTTTACATTTGATAAAGAATTTTGAGTAGATAGAGGCAATAAAATATTTTTTGCCGCATAAAACTTGAAAATGTACCCATGTGCGTTGCTGGCAACATACAAGGCATTAGGCCGGCCTTACTTAAACTACGCAGCACCAGTGTGGTCGCCGGGGACTAGTAGGACGCAGTGGATGAAGCTACAGACAGCACAGAACACCGCACTCAGGACAGCGACCGGATGCCTCCTGATCTCACCTGAACACCACCTCCATGACGAGGCGAAAATGCTCCCAATTAAGGAGCATAACATAATGCTCTGCAAGCAGTTTCTGGTTGGGAGCCACAGATGTGGCCACCCAAACTGACAGCTGCTCTCAGAGGAGCCCTCGCCTAGGCACGTCAGGAGGCATCTATACGAACTGACGGACGAAGTCCAGAGGTTCATTAAGCAGCCTCTTCACAGGGACTCAGTCTCGAGTTATGTAGACTCTAGTCCTGTGAATGCCGTTCTAGGCACACAAACACCGGACATTGACGCGACGGAGCTCCACCAGTCTCGGGAGACAAGAACAACAATAGCCCAACTTCGCTCTGGCTACTGCAGCAGGTTAAACTCATACCTGAGTAGACTAAATGCGGATGTGCCAAATGAGTCTCCGGCATGCGGAGAGACCCCTTACGACTCGAAACATCTCTTTGCACGCCCGGAAAACCCGACAATCCTAACGGCGTTGTCCCTATGGACCGACCCTGTAGAGGCTGCACACTTCTTAGGGCTGCCGTTAGTGGAACTCGACGACAACGACTGAGATATCAACCGATCTGGGCGGGGTTGCTGTAGCCGCTACAACAACAACAACAAAGCAAGGCGAATATGTTTTCGATGTTCATATTATGAGAATACATGATGTACTGACGAAATTTATGGGTCGCGTTTTGAAAGTGCTACACGCTCAATATTTATAGACAATATTGCGATCCGCGATCCAGATTCAAATTTTTTAGAAATTTTGCGATATGGATCATGATCCATCAATACTGCATGCTACACCGTCAATAAATATCGCGATACTTGGATGACGTCAATAAATACTGACCGTGNTCAATATTTATAGACAATATTGCGATCCGCGATCCAGATTCAAATTTTTTAGAAATTTTGCGATATGGATCATGATCCATCAATACTGCATGCTACACCGTCAATAAATATCGCGATACTTGGATGACGTCAATAAATACTGACCGTGTGCCAGTGCCCTGTCACAAAATCAATACGGATCGCGATCCTGGATCTTGATATTTATTGAAGGTGTAGCATCAAATATTGAAGGATCGTGATACGGATCGCAAAATATCTAGAAATTTTGAAATCCGGATCACGGATCGCGGATCGCGCAATAAATATTGAAGGTGTCGCATTTTCAAAACGCGATACATACATTTCGTCAGTACATTTCGTACTCTCATAATGCGAACATCGAAAAAGTATTCGCTCTCGGCGCGACCTTTCAAAACAAATTGAAAGCAGTTAAATTAACCTTAGAAATTTTAAAAGAATTATGGAATGCATTATCTGTAAATTATTGGTACGGAATAGAAATATTTTCTTGCGCCATAATAAGCGTCCAGCACAAAAATTATGCGTTCCCACGACAGTCGGGTCTACGTAACCCTAACGACCCAGATTTATATCTGGCCAAGTACCGTCACTCCAGCAACACACCCCAAAAAGTCTTTGGGGAATTTGTATGCTGCTACAACAACAACAACAACAACAAAAATTATGCAAATACTGACGCGATAAATTTTGAACGTTTAGCGCACACTCACGATCCATCAATATTTTTAGATCCATCAATATGTATCACGATCCAAATATCGCTATCCGTATTGATCGTGTAACAGGCGCCTTAGATTTACCGCCATATCTGCACGCCAAAGTTTTTCGATACACTTTTAGGCGCAATAGTTAAGTCTACTATGCCGTTTTGCCGAGAAAAAAAAAATCGCCAATTCCTCTTTCCGAATTCGCGAACAGGTGTGACGAACAAAAGTGTTGGCACAGAGAATTTTTCGCAAAAGAGGCAGTTTTTTATTCTAATTTCTTTTCGATAATTTTTTATAAAAATATTGTTCATAGTATGAACTTCAAACTACCCAAAAAAAAAATAAATAAATTAAGTTCAATAAAATGGCATACTAATTTGCAACTTTTAATTCGGATTTTCTAAAAAATCCTAAATATACGGTCTCAGCACATTAAATTTTAAAATAACAAAGTGCAATTTTCATGTTGCTATAAATCAATTGAAGATTAGACCAAGTAGTGGAGGTGCGCATTACCCGACGATATTTCCGGGTTCTATTCCTTGTCCCAGCAACCTCGAAGTTTTTTCTAATAGCATTCGCCTCTCGGCAGCCAATTGTATCCTCCTATTGTATGTACCTATTTCTACCCTGAAAAAGTTTCTTATAACTACCGTCTTACTTTCGGAGGCGGTGTAAAGCTGTTGGTGCCTTCACTTGTGGGACAACACCTTTTCCGCCGATAAATAATTTTTTTAATCTTTCGAGATTTACTTAATTTTTTAGGCAATGCTGGTAAATTTTATATTTTGGTTTGTAGCGCCGGTTGGCAAGAGTTATTCTCCGCTGACATTGGTTGTGTTTATGCTGGATCTCCGGCATGTTGTTGTTGTTGTTGTTGTAACAGCACACAAATTCCCCAAACAGTTTTTGGGGAGTGTTGTTGAAGTGACAGTCCTTGGCCAGATATATGTAAGTCTGGGTCGTTCCGGTTACGTGGACCCGACTGTCGTCAGGAGGCTCACCTGAAATAGGGCGTTCTTGAAAAATTTGCTGAGATAGGGCATTTTCGAACCGGTTGCTCAGATATCGATCTTCCATTCAGCCAGCGATATGTAATCAGTCACTAGACACGAATAAAGGCGCGAGCTCAAAAGTTGACCGCGAAAAAAGGCGCATAAAAAAACTTTAGCGAAGAACGACTTAACATAGTTGACGGCGAAGAAAGACGCGTTAAAATATTTGACGGCCAAAAGGGACGCGTAAACTTATTTTCGCGGTCAACTATGTTTGCGGGTGTAATAGTATGCACATTCCGTAAATAGTTTTTGGGGAATAATGCTGAAGTGTCAGTCCTTGGCCAAGTATTATTCTATGATTACGCGTCTTTCTTCGCCGAAGTTTTTCTTAAGCGTCTTTTCACGTAACATTTTTTTATGCGTCTTTTTTCGCTGTCGAAACATTATTCGTGTCTAGTGACGATAAGGTCTGAAGTAAAAATAAAAACAAATTATGCATAGATCCTCTGCACAAAAATCACTGGTGGCCAGGGACGGTTCTAAAGTTAAACTCCTACCTATCCAGAATCAAACGCGACACACCCTTATGTTTAATTTGTGAAGTTGCCCCGTGCGATACGAACCACATCTTCAAATTCCTGACCACCCTCCCCATTTGGTCAATGTCTAACACTGGAAATACGGACAGGGTTCACTTACTTAACAAATTTTCATAGTTGACTGTCTATATTTCTTTTGCCAGTAATTGGTATTTCGTGGCTTTTTTTAAATTCATAAAATTTATTTAAGTACAACTACCTTAAAAGACGGATAGAGGTCATTTGACTATTGGCAAACATGTATATATCTATACACAGTTTTTTTGTAACTAAAATAAGAAAATAAAAACCAAAATATAAATTGTATGTTATTTTTACCTTCCTTTTATTACCTCGGGATGTAACTATGTAATATTGATGC
>NW_016187092.1:0-4458 GCF_001687245.7 Rhagoletis zephyria | reverse complement strand
GACATTTCCTCACGAGGAGCGACTTTTAGAACGGGGATGTAATAAGATGAGATAAGTAAAAATTTTCATAAAAGGTGAACTATTCCCGAAAGAAGGTAGTTGTTAACACGCAGAAAAACCCAAAACAGCAACAATAATTCCTGAGAAAAAAAAGCAACATACAACTAGGACTTCTACTACCAAGCTCAACTAAATACGGCTTCTATGGGAAGCAGAAATTCGAAACACATGTAGTACGCATACATATGGAAAACCAAAGACCCTTAAAAAGTATAAACAACTTTTCTTGAAAACAACTAACAACTTTAAAAATTTAGTTATTACAGCATAATAATCACAAAAAATATTTAATTGGACTTAAAGTTTCACTGGTGCGATGATAATCCTAGTTCATAGCCGTCGTTCATTGTTTGCATAGTCGTTTAACATGTTCCTTGTTGATTTTATACCAGCAATTAAGTTCAACTGGCTAGCTGAAATTTTCAAATAATTTTTGTAAATAGACTTTTTTTTTTTAAACATTTGTACTCACATTTCAGATGCATCAATTTTATACTTTGAAAATAGGCACATTATTTATTTTTTTTTTTACTCTCAAGTCACTGGGCACGTGAAAAACTAAATTTTTGAATACCTAATATCTCCATGCGCTCTAAATGTGAAGTTTATGCAATACGAAATTTGTAAAAAGTGCTACAACCGCTCCATATATCTACTACTTCATCTTTTACTATTCCAAACAAGCAATTTATAAACCAAATGTATCGAAGGGTGTAAAAAATTACCGAATGCTGTGCGGAGAGATTTGACTCGGACTGACGTATTTGATCGCGTAAAGTATTTTGCTGCATATTAATCGCTTCTATTTGCCCAGTAAGATTTAATGCTACATTCGCGCTATTGCCCGAAGATGGTGGTGGTTGCTGCATGTTGATATTGAAATTACTTCCGTCAATCGAGTTTTGTGGCATTCCTTGTGTTTGTTGCATATGCATCTGAGATGGTGGGCCCTGTGTGTAATGATGTGTCATTGCAGGTGATGATGTAGGATGTTGCATATGGTGCACCGATTGTGGATGATGGGTGGATGACTGCGGGATGGTGCCTTGTTGCTTGAGATCTGCAAGATATGACATTATTTACTTACATTTACATATAGTCCTGGTAATTTTGTGAATTAGATACTCATTACTATTATTAAATACTAAATAAAGATTTGTAAATTATCAAAGCAACCGTTCGCAAATTAAAACAAACGATAGGTGGCTTACATGCTTGCTCGGCGGCCACTCGGTACTGATAGTAACCAGCGAATTCGCCCCCATAGAGGAAATCAAATTTTGGATTACCATGTTGTTTCTGTTTGGTGATCATTTCAAATTCAGGTCCATTTCTTGCAACAAATTCAGCCAATTTGTCGATTATGTTCCGTAGACTGGAATCTATACAAATAAATTTTGTTGTAACACTAGTGCATACACCTTTTCATGTTAATTGAACCGCATAGGGCGGCTACGATGGGGTTATGCTATGGCCACGAACTCGCAATGTGCAGTGAAAACGAGTTGCACGTTGTTTTGCCAAGTTTCTTACCACGTGGGGGAGGCGGACTATCCATCATTTTCACTTTTTACAATTTTTGATATTATATTTCACTTTAATTGCAAAACCTTTTCAGATTTTATGCGGAATAAATTTTCCTTGACGCCATGCTCAACTAATTTTGCACACGTTTGACAGTTATGTGACCCAAAGTGAAAACAGAACAAATAATAGGGTAGTACTGAGAACACATGGTGTATAAAATGAAAAGAATTTGCTACGTGCACTTCAAAATTTGAATCAAGGAAACTTTACTCGATTTTGCAAGTATTTAAGATTACTCCAAACTATAGCCCCTTGAGTGTTTGTTGAGTTTGCCGCTTTTTACCAATATATTTATCAATGCATTCTTGTGCAGATCTCCTTAATTTATCTTCTAAGTTTGTTACTGCCACACCTAAACAAAAGTGTCAGCGTTGTCTGGCTGTCAAAAAATTCTAATGCCCATACAATCTGTATGAAGCATACCGAAATAACGCGGCGCCAACGCCGAGAGTTTGGAAAATCCGATTTTAACAGGGCGTTAGGAAGTGCAGTTGGCGGTAGAAAACAGCGAAACTGTAATTTTCGTGTTTCACACAAACAAACCTATGCTTATTGTTGGTGTTATCTCTGAATTTGACATAGCGATGTCACTTTTGTTTGCTGGGCTCAGAAAATGCACTGCCCAACGCTTTTGTTTAGGTATGGCAGTTAAGGGTCGCTAACGTGTTAAACAGCTGAGCAACTCGGCGGCAGCCAGCCGCAGCGATGTATTTCATTTGACAACGTAGTGACATGTGGTTTGACAACTGAATCTTGCCAATAGGCAAAAAGTGGGCTCGGCTCTTCTTTAATTTAATAATAAACGTAGAATATTCGCTTGTGCTTGCTTTACATAAGATAAACATTACATTGGAGGTGAAAAAATGTACATACAAAGAAAATAAACATTCTGCAATGTTTAAAGGTAAAATTAGAAAAGACAGAAAAGTCGATGACCTAATTCAACAAGTTCGTAGTTGTGAAAAGGCTGAGAAGTTTTCATCAATTGCATAAAATATTGTAAATTATAGTATATAAAATGACTTGAAAATACCCAAATTCATCAGATAATGGCAAACAGATAGTTTCATACGTATGTACTGCACAGTATATGTATATACCTGTATATGGGTAAGTATGTACATATAAGTTTGTAGCCCAATTGGACTTTAGCCAATCAGATTCAAGCACCACTTGGTGGGCTCGTCTCGATTGTTGATAAACAGACAATCAAATTATCTGATATGTAATATTGACCGGTGGGCTTGCGATGACGTCACGAAACAAGCGTGCAGAATAAATCTAATTTACGCTGCGTTTACATAAGACAATTTGAGACAAGACAAATCCGGACAAATAATAAAGACAATACATTTTCAGCCAACGCCGTTAGTGTAGTTTGGCGTGAATTTCATATTATTTACTAAAATATTCAAACACAAACCACTTTTGATAATTCTGAAATTTATTGCGATTTTGTCTTACCGCTTTCTCAAATTAATCAAGACGTGGCCGAATTGTCCAATTTACTGTCTTCGAAAAATAAAAACCAGTGGCGAAGACAATGAGGGAAGTGTGGATGTATTTGTGAAAAAGTGTGAATGTATTGCCTATGTCTTGGCAAACTTGTCTCCTGTAAACGCCGTGTTATTTAAAAAAAGAAAATTCAAGAAATCACCAGCTTAGTAAGCTTAAAAAAAGATATACTGAAAACACGTCAGGTCGTTGTTGTACCGGCTACCACAACCCCGCCCAGATCGGTTGATATCTCAGTCGTTGTCGTCGAGTTGCAGCGTCAGGTCGTCTTAATTCTTCGATCAATAATTTAAAATACGTCTGGCTCCTTCTATGGTTCGCAAAATTGTATCGTTTTATTTTTAAGATGGAGTGCGCTTCGATATCTTCTTGTACTTGCTTAAGGTCTAGACAGTATACAATCTATCGCTTATGAGCTAATTACACTATTACATCAATGCTTACCCTATGTCTACACTTACGGGTTACTTACACAATGTTTACTTATAGGGCTCTCGCACGAGTTGAACGCAAAAGTTGCCTGAAAAATACTTTTGCGTTCAACTCACGCAGGGTTGCACGAAACAAAATGCAATGGCTAAAAATATCAAAATATAAAAAAAAAATTAAAATATTCCCCATAAAAAGGCGTTTGCATTGTTCAACTTTGCATTCTACTTTTGGTTGAACAACCTTTCAACTAATCGCTTCTAACAAAGTTGGTCGCCAGCCAACATTTAGCCATTAAACTTTTTTTTCGTGCAACCCTGCGTGAGTTGAACGCAAAAGTTGAACGCAAAATCGCCTCGTGCGAACACATGTTTACATTACTTTTATCTGCACTTATATTGCTAGTAACTACGCTTACAATACTGACGCATAAATACCGTTGGATTTAATAATTCGGAACTGATAACTTTTTCCTACATACATACATTCATACAGTGTATGGATAGAAACCGTATCCCGACATATCGATGGCTGAGTGGAAGATCGACCTATCTCGGCAGCCATTTTGAAAACGCCCTACTTCAGAATTTGGTTGAGGAATGCCATATCTCAGATGAAAATGTAGTGAAAATGTGCTAAGAAAGGGCGTTTGGCGTTCTTCAATAAATTTTGAGATAGGGCTTCCATCAAACTCGTTGTTAAAAAATTGTCTTAGATAGGGCGATTTCTAACTGGCTGCCGAGATATGTTGATCTTCCACTTAGCCATCGATATGTGGTCGCCGGGGACCAGTAGGACGCAGTGGATGAAGCTACAGACTACACAAAATACAGCACTCCGGACAGCGACCGGATGTCTTCTGATGTC
>NW_016187090.1:0-4459 GCF_001687245.7 Rhagoletis zephyria | reverse complement strand
AAATTAATATACCCTTGTGCACAAGTGCGCTCGGGTATAAAAATAACGTCGAATAACTACAACCGCAGTGCGCCAAACAGATGTGAAGTATTGCATAAAATTTATACTTTCGCCAATTTAGTAATAATAGATGGTCCTGATTTGCAGTAAATTATTTGAGAAAGAATCCTTAATCTTAATGTGTATGTATATACATATATAGCGAAATCTTCTGAGATGGGGACATTCTGCGTACTAGCATATTGTTTCCGAGACAAAGCAGATGCACTGCCAAGTGCGGTTTCTGTACCTTCGTCAATACTATTTACACGTGCAAATATTAGTAAATAGTTATGCACAAAAAATACGGTTTAATGACTAATTTATTTGCTAAAATCGAGAAAAACGGGAAATTTCTAGTTCAACTCGCATAAATTCTGAAAAAAAAATATTGAAAAACACTCTATCACAGAATTTGGTTGAAGAACGCCCTATCTCAGAATTCGGCTCCAAAGCAAAGCCGAAAGAGGGTTAATGTAAACGAATATACGAACTGTTTATATATAAATTTTCAAATAAGCGTATGTCAAATATTGATTTCACTTTGTTTATTACATTATGGTGTTTGTTACACAAAATTGCTAAATCAGCAAATAATAAACAAATGATCAAAATAATAAGAATTAGAGACAATTAACATAATTATTCATTTAACAAAAATTATATAAAATGAGTGAGATACGTGTGATCATTTATGCTATAATGTACGATAATGGAAAAATATGCTTCGAGTTCAACGTCGGCGGTTGCGAGATTCATGTGATCCATTTATAATCCCTGAGGCGCGTTTTATATAACTTTTTCGGCCAAATAAAGACGCTTGCATAAATATTTTGGAGGAAATTAGTCCTTTTATGAAGAGTAGTGTTAGGAATATATTTGTTCCGAAAAATTTTAGGGTGGTAGCTGCCCTTCATTTTTATGCAACTGGGTCATTTCTGCGCGATATTGGGCAGGATTCATTTGTCCTTTAAGCAAAACTATGATATCTCGCATAATATACGAGGTAACGGATATCATAGTGAGAAACTTAATGAACAAATATGTGAAAGTTCCTAGTACAAGGTATAGTATGCAAAAACAAGAAATTTTGAATTGTGCCATTATTGCAGAGGACCATCGATATGTACATATACTTACATATTAATTTTACTTTATGCAGGTTTCATGTGTGTACAAAAAACAAACATGTTAAAGGATAAAATTTTAAAAGAACATTTTCAATACATATTCGTCCTTTTCTCTTTTATTCGATACACATACTTTTATTTAAAATTGCACTGAATTTTTTAAATATTTTTTATAATTAAAACTATTTTTTAATTTTCAAAGTGATTTCGAAGGGAAAAACTAAAAATGCAGTTTGGCTACATTTGTTGTTTAGTTTCGCGAGTGTATTGTTTTTTTTTGTGTAAAATTTGCTGTCGGAAGGTTTCAACATTGTGTTCTTTACTTTGAATCTATTGAATAGTTGTCCGTCTGTTTAATGTGCGTACTAAACTATAAAAAAGTTTAAATATATATTTTTATTTGGTAAGAGCTTTTAAAAGTTTTTCCAGCAGTTCATTGGTCCACCGTTGTTCCTCTTTTATCTGTTTCAGGTCTTCTTTCACGTCATTCATGTACCTCTCCTGACTGGAAAAGCGAGCTTCAAGTTCTTTATTTGCCTTCTCTAGCTCCGAATACAGTCGTTCATTGCTTTGCTGCGAATTTTTAGCTATTTTTCGCCGTGGCGTATTTATCGGGCTTTTGTTTTTGGAGCAGGGGCTCTTGCTGACAGATACCTCAATGACATTCTGATTCAGGTACTCCTCTTCCATACATATAATATCATCATCGAGCGCCAGCTAAATTTTAAGATTGTTATTCAGGGAAAAATTAATCAAAGGAATAGATATATATTAGAATTACAAGAGGTATATCGGATTCACCCTCCACAGTTTTGCCGTCACCATCAACAACATCCGATACCAAAATGAAGTTAACCCCTTGTTCTTGCAAACTATCCAATGGCTTTGGCCCTGAACAGCTTGGAAGATTTCCCGTCTGGTTTTGAAACCTTTTGAATGCTGAAAATTTTTGCTTTATGGACGCCTTCAATCAATCCAACACTAAAACAATTTATTAATTATAATTAGTATATATATAACGTATATATAATATATATATACAAAAGTACATACTCTTTTCCACTACTCAGCACTTTTATTGGCTCCCCCGACAGCATTTAAATCCGCAGCAACTTCTTCCCATTTTACCTTATTTCTCTTGGAGCTATACGGGCCAGAGAACTGACCACAAGCCAGTGTACGGTTTTGCCGCATATGCTCGACTAGTTTTTTTTGTTTTTTTTTTTGAATTTGCGGTACGCGCGCTTTTAACTTTTTCTAAAAATAAAAATAAATTTAAATATAACAGATTTTAAATTAAAAAACATGACTTACCGTATTCATTCTTAACTCGTTTTGTCAGTTCTCACTTGCTAAAGAGCAGTGTACAATATCTCTACTAGTAGAGAATTCAAAATCCTACTCACCACACTTAGAGAAACACAATAGTAGAGAATGGCATCAATTTGACGTCCCATTCTCTACCAGTAGAGAAATAATCGGTAGAGAACAGGTACAGAATTGAGCTACTGAAATACATATACTAGCCAGAAATGCGATTGCTTTATAAAAAAGAGGACCATTTTGAAATATGAGCGTTTTTACTCTATAGAAAATAATTTATGCAACTTTACATACGCGGTTTTGCATATACATATATAAATTCGGCCGGAATTTTAGTTGCGGCAAACAAATTGATTGAACAAATTGGCTGAAATGACTGTCAGCAACAATATATAGAAAAATGTTATTGCATATGTTTTATCTTAGAAGGATAAAGGATTAAAGCTATCTCTTCAATTCTAGTCTTAAAAAAACGATTAAAAATAAATACAAAATTAAATATGTAAATATGTACCTGTTTTTTCTTTTAAACGATACTGAATTTCAAACTGTTACGTGAAACAAAATCGGAATAGAGTTGACGATATCGCACAAACGATTAAAAAAATTTTAGTTTTCATGAAGCACGACAATCGCCAACAAGATGTCGTCAGACGATTATCGTCATACGTGATGCATGCCACTAGGAATGTTAATCCCGGCATCCCGGGATCCGGGACTTTTTAAGATCTCGAAAATCACGGGATTCTTGGCAAGTAATCCCGGGATTTTTGGGATTTGTAATTTCCACTGATGGCAATAATAGAAACTCCTTTTCTTGACCAGTATTGGCTATATTCTTTTTTTATTTAATAATTAATATATTTTTATAAATGTCTAGCTCATTGTATGTATAACACCGCGCGATAGTAAATTCTAAACACAAATATCAATATATTCGCGCAACCATGGGCCAAATATAGTAAAATTGCGTTTTTAGTTTTTCACTCTGACGTCAGTAATTCAAAAATGATTTAAAAAATTCAGAAAAATGTGCTTAGAGAAGAAGTATGGGTATAATATTTATGAGGAAATCCCGTAGAATTTAAACATATTCAAGTTTCTGGTGCAGAAGGGCTGGTAAATATTGAAAATGTCATTTTAAAATTTGATCCTTGAAATTTCGCAATATTTGTTCGAGTTTCGTTCTTCTAATTTTGTCAGCTGAAAAATTACCTATTCGTCCAGGTGAATCCAAAAAATTAAATTTTTTTTAATTCTAAAGAAATTTCCATTTGTTACCCATATTTTTATTCTACATTGCTTTGATTTTTTTAATAATTTTGGGAATTAACCATATCTTCGAAATTACAAAGTCCTTCAAAATAAATCCTGCGGTCAGAGAGAAAAAATAAAAGTGCCACTTTAAATAAAAAAGTAGGTTTCAAATCATGGTACCATAAATACAGGTATTGTCTTCCTAGACAGTTTTGCATCACATTGAAATTCGTGCTCCCTTATTTTCATTTTGACGCAGTTCAATTATTTGGCTTTACTTTTTGTTGTCGCTCATTTTAATTTTTAAAATTTTTCAAAACAAAAGAAAAAACGTTTGAAATTAAGTGAGCTATACAAATTTTGAATTTATTTACAAGCAAATGGTTTTTTTCTGAATTTTTTTTTTAAACACCAATGGTAACCAATAACAAATGAAGCATCAACTTTGTTTCGGATGCGTTTTGGAAAAGTATACATTGTCAAAATTTTGTAGTTCAGCGTTATGGAACATTATACTTTGTACCATGATACAAAAAAGAAGGTAGCTTGATAAAAAAAAGAAGGTAGTTTCAATAAACAACCAAGATATAACAAGATAGAAGTGATTTCCACATTTCTCTCTTTTGAACTGCGACTGAAATGTCAACTCTTAACCTTTTACATAAATTTTCAATTGTGAGCTGTGCGACTGATTTTAAATACATAATAAA